>NC_051158.1:28449666-28749666 GCF_013339745.2 Dermacentor silvarum | reverse complement strand
AAGAATGAAGCAAAATCGCGCACTAAACCGACCGCCCTGCAATCTGCAGAGAAGCTTCCAAGTAAAAACACCTGCTAACAAGACTACTTGCCTAAGCCATTTAGTCGTCTAATGGGTTCCGAACTGTAGCACTACATCTTGCTGCGCAAGAACCTGCGCTGGCGGGATGCATAACCTCGGTTCTGTTGCATGGAACTACTGAAATAGAGTATATATAAATACAAGTACATATAACTGTATCACAACTATTGCTGTACATGCTGCTATACACAATGGCTGTTCTACTGCAGTCGAACCTCAATATAATGAAGTTGTACTTGCAGCGAAAAACTTTGTTATATCGCGAATTTGATTAATTCAAGGTTTCGTTAATTCAATTGAACTAAGTTTGGGAAATGAAAATAGTGTTACATCGGTGAATTTCGTTAAATCGAGGTTCCTTATATCGAGGTTTGACTGTATATGTGATAGCTGTGATGAAAATTAATCCGCAGTCCTCCACCATGGCGTGTCTCGTAATCATGTTGTTTTGGCACATAACACCCTAACACCCCAGAATTTAATTTAGTTTTATATGATAGCTATTATACTGTATGCAATAGCTGTTGCAGTGATAGTTTTATAACAGCTATTGCTGTTATACCGAGTGCAGATAGTAAGGATGAGGCTAAATATACCCACAACACTATCGGCCAATGCTTGTGCTTCGAACTGTCCTTATGCCGACAACTATAAAAATTTGTTTCATTTGTTTCACGGCGGTAGCTGTTATAGGCTCACTCCCCTAGTCGTTTTGATGTCTGCTGCTGTCGTTGCTGGAATCCCAAAATTCCTCATGAGAGAATTATAAACAAAAATTCTCATTGTGTCACGAGGATTCAAACTTGCAACCAACAGATTGGCTATCCATGATTCTGCCTCTTGGCCACTCTGCCTATGCTACAGCAGTGGAAAGTGCTGATCCTGGAGAGCACAATCATTCTCTTAATGTCAATTAGAATATGGGCTATGCTTAATTGCTCTCTGATCCCGCTCTCTTCCTGTCTTTTAACCTTAGGCCTAACATGTTTCGTTCCATCGCTCTTTGTGCGGCCCTTAACTTGTTCTCAAGCATCTTTGTTAACCTCCAAGTTTCTGCCCCTTATGTTAGCACCGGTAGCGTGGGGTAGCCGAAATATAAATCTTTGAAAAGCCAAGGGAATCCAACAGTAAGAAGCTAAAAGTCTGGATGGAACAGAGGAGGAAAAAAAGCTGTCTTTCCATTTCGCTACAGGAAGCCGCACCTTGCTCAAACAAATGCGACTCGCACTTTTATTTCTCGCAAGGAGATTGCTCATTTGCACTGGTGAATGTTCACTCCAAGAAACACCACGCGAAACAGTGAAAGGCTTACTGTATATTATGTTTCGCCAGTTGTCGCATTACTGCTTCACGTTATGGACAAAACAAATTTTTTATCTTTTGAAGGCACCAAAATTGGCAAATCTAGTCTAATATCATGAACACAACTCATTGTCATTGACATCATAGTAAAAACAACCAGTACTTCTCTGCACCATCTGACACCATTGGCTTGTTGTGGAGGTCCAGTTGCCCTAATAGTAACAGCTATTGCAGTTGCTCAACCATCGTTGTATGTGCTGCTGTGCGTGATACGTAACTGTTTATGTGTGATAATTGTTATATACTGGGAGCGATAACAGCTATCGTTGTGAAGCATAGCATAGATTTGTAGTAGGTTAGTGCTCGAAACCACCTGTATGCTTGATCAATATTTACTTGTTTTATTTGTTCTTAGCTTGTTAAGGTGTAAATATCTTACAAACCTAATATAACCTAAACCTAACTCGACAGTGGCATCATAATTAAGCTCATATTCATGCCATCTGACAACAGTGGCTTGCTCCGAGGATACAGCTGCTTCAATAGTAACAGCTATCGCAGTTAAACAGCTATTGCTGTTATGCAGCTATCCCTGGCCTTTCCTTGGCTCATATTTACATAAGCGTTTAATGTTACTGATTATCGATCACTGTCTGAAAAGGAAAAAAGTCCAGTCCAACCTCTGGATTCAGTCCTTGATCAGTGCTTGCCAGCTAAAGAAGCTAATGGCTAGACCACGGAACCGTGGCAACTTGCGCCAGTCAACGGTGAAGTGTTTACGGCTTAACATTGTCATCATTACTCTTAGCGTCAAAACGGCATCTAAGAAGAGTAAAAATCGCTTGGCACTAAAACTGCCTGTAGAGGCTGTCACATAGTGCACAAATTGAACAGGAGATTGTATGGTGCTAAATATTTCAGTTGCCATTATGTGCAGTGGCTTTGTTGGACATGCAACGAGGCTGTAAAAGTAATGTTTGGAAAAAAATCAACCTATAGCATCTTGCAATTAGCTGTGGCTATCACTGTAAGCGTCGTCATTTGTTGTTGAACATTGTTGTTCTGAAATTACGCGCAATACTGACCGGAGCATTCCGTTGCAGGTACCTGTGCCTCCGTAACCCTTCCACAGCGTCGGTTGTTTTCTTAGCGTACACACGTCGCCACCCCAGCGTTCACCCTGGGCCACCTTACTACCTGCCACTGCTCAACTTCCTCTGGTTTCTGCTCCTCGCCGTTGAAACGTAAGCTCCTGCTGCTGACATCACAATGTACAGATCATTTCATAGCGCATTTTTCAAGGACAGACATCTTAAACTGGTGCTAGGCTCAGAGTTTCTTCAAAGTGGACGTGACTTTGTCACTGGCCAACTCTTAATGCCACAGTGGTGCCCATGTGCCCTACAGTAAGTTAATCAGCTTATTTAGTACTTATGAAAACTTACAGGCCTCCAGTGAAGTGTTGCGTAAGCGAGGTGCTATAAAAACCGAAATATCGGTCGAGTTATTTTGCAAGAAAATGAGTGAAAAAATGCCCCCTTATCATCTATAGTGGTCTTTGGCGCAATTTCAATTGTTGTCTGCCCCCAAGGGGACAAAAAAGAAAAGAAAGCGGAGAATTTTGCCAACATTTTTGTTGTTCTCATTGCGAAAAAATAATTTCGTAAGCTCGCTGCAAGCTTTCTTAACTGTCGGGTTGCAAAATTAACAGGTCTCGACTTGACTTTAGTGCTGCATTCGAAAATGATGTGACAGAATACCCAGAAGTGAACGGGATCATAGCAGCACCGCACCAGGGTTTCCGGGAATAGAAAGTGAAGCAGTGCATCTGCCACTTTTCACTGAAAATGTTCAGACCTCCTGGTAATGACAGATTCAGTTCATTGCAAAGACAGTTGAATTTGCTTGTAGGCATGTCACTACATGAAGCAGAAAGGCCTGACTTTTTGCCAGAGGAGTTGGTATCTCCAAAGGCAGATGAGCTTTAGCGCTTCGTAATAAGACTGCGGTGGAAGAACGACCATCCGCTGCAACAAATCGGCACGCCTTATTGCAGCCAGAATCCGCTATTTGCTGGCAGAGGAATGGAATCGAATTCAGCTTTGTTCTTTAAGGATTGGCATGCCAACGTGATACTGTGGTGCAGCCGGAAGCTGGCGGTGTTCACGGTGCTGTGTGAGCAGTACCAGCCGACCATCAGCCGGGACCCCACGTACCCACAGTACCTGGACAAAATTGGCCAGCTCTTCTTCGGCCTCCCGCCGCCACCCAAGCCACAGGGCATGTTCGGTGCGCATCTCTTTCAGCCTTCTTCCTTCGTTATTTGATGATCTTGTCTGGCTAGTAGGAAATGCAAACATCAGAGTGAGTGGCCTCTGGTACATACTACAGCACTCGACTCTGTCCGCAGTGGCGATAAAAATGCTGCACATGAGGGCAGCGTCATCATCGTAGTTATTATTATTGTCGCTGTTATGATCTAATCAACTTGATTTGTGCCCATTGCAAGATGGAGAAGTCTTCGAGGGCGCAGTACCAGGCTGCAAACTCTGCACTTTAGCTGCACACGTACAGCAGCTAATTGTGGGCGTCATTAGACGACTGCCATTTGCACTTCATTTCTGCCCAAGAGCTAAGTTGTCAGTGAAAAGAATTGCCGCTAATGACCAACACTGCAGGTAATGGATAGTGCATCAATTCTGTCTGCCTTAGATGTATTACTATTAGGTGCAGTTTACAGAATTATGATATCGTTCGTCATTGCTGAGTTAGAGTTGTAAGCTCAATACATAAATAGTGGTAGGAAATATTTTGGGCCAACTTGAGGCTTCAGCTGTAGGGACTGTTTCTTTGGGATAAATGTGGCCTTGTTTTTTCGCTAACAGGAGAAGGTTGGAACAGTCCGGTTTTATAGTCTCCCAGGTGATGAACGTGTACCCACTAAGTCTGAGATTGAAGTGTTAAGCTGATTGAGGCCAACGCTCCCGTTATCAAGGTGTTAACTGTTGCAGAGTGCTGCAGTTGCGCCACTTTCATTTTCGTCAAGAAAGATCGAGAAAGGAAAATAGTTACGTCAAGGTTCATTATTTCAAGGTTTGGCTGTACAGTAGAACTCCGCTGTTACGTTCCCGGGTGCTGCGTTTTCCCGGCTGTTACGTCGTTTTTGGCTGGTCCCGGCACAGCTCCCATAGAACCCAATGCATTGGTAACCCCGCTGTTACGTTGCAACTGTGGGACCGTTCCTGCATCGTACGTTGCGAACTGCCACCCCGCGCCGGCCCGAGTGGCCACTTTGACTTTTCATGTCGCTTGGCTTGGTTGCTTAACGATGGAATTGGCTGCCCAAAGTGCCGGGGGGCGACACTTATGACGTATTTTCGGTTTCCGCCACCAAAAGTATGGCCCTTGAGATCCGTATTTGCTATCTAAAGCTGGTGTCTATGACGCGTTGTGGCCCTAACATTGGTTTTGGCCCTAACATTGGTTTTGGCTCATAGATGTTCCGTATAAAGTCGAAGGGCGATAATGTCATCGCCACGTGCCCTATGCTGTATGTGCGAGTGAAAGCGTGCGAGGGGAGCCGACGACCGCGTCCAAATATCGCGCGCGATAGAAAGAAAAGCAGGGAGGAAGCGTGCCTTTTTCCATTGCGCTTGAGGCACCAGCGAGGGGGGAATAGCGGGCTGCTCTGGCACCAACTGCGTACTGCGTGTGGTCGCACGGGCCGAGTCTAGGCAGTGTAGGTGTGTCGGCGGCTCGTAGCTTTCTGCGTGCTGTGTGTTCTCGGTGCTCAGTTTGCGTTGAAGCGATAGACAACAGCACAAAGGTCACTTCGCTCGCTCCTGCAGCTTCGCTTCCTCACGCCAGCGTTTGACAGCGCGTGTCCGCGCTCATCGAGTGTGATGTGTTCATGTTTGCCTGTGGGCGCTTGCTTGTTAATATGCTTGTTAATATACAGTCGACGTCCGATTTCCCGGACCCTCAAGGGACCGCGAAAACGTCCGGAAAATCGGGCAGTCCGGAAAAACGAATGCACGTGAAAACGCACCTTTTTGGTAGGTATTTTTCGCTGACGGAGAGGGTCACGGCCGGAGTACAAGATTCTCATTGCTATTCAGCCAATGCATCGTTTAGGTGGCTCTGAAAAGAGCCGTTAAAAAAAAATACGACGTGGCCGGCGCTACCTCATAGGTCAGCACTTGGGCGCAAAGAAGTCGCTTATTTTCTTTTGCACGGTCCGCTTGCCCGCGATCATGTCTGCCTCAATTTCAGTCAACGTCATGTTGCCGCTGTACACCGATGACAGTGTCATCAGTGCTCGCGTCAACTCCGAGCTCGTTGGCTGTGTAGGAGCTGGCTCTTCGTTCTCGGTGTCGGAGTCGTCGGAATCCTCCGTAACTTGACGAATGATTTCGTCATCGGTCAACTCCGCACATAGCTCGAGGTCTTTGTCAGCGTCGGCGAAGCCCTCAAAGGTTATCCCGGCTGGAATCGACACGCCGGCAGCGCGCAGATCGTCGAAGGCAACGTCTGCGGATGGCAGTTCGTCCACGGAGGGCAGTTCGCGGTTGGCAGTTCGTTCGAAGGCGCGGACGAAGACGAAGGAGCAGTCGGTGCCATCGCTGTAAACGGCGAATCCGCTCGACGAAAAGCGCAGCACGAAACAGCTAGGAACTCGGTGGATGCTGAAGGTCGGGAAACGTGATCACTGAAGATAGCGCGCAGCAGCAAACGATCAACCGCAGACACGACCGCAGAGCTGGCAGAGCTGACAAAACAACACGCGAACACAGAGGTTTGGCTTGGCTAAGCTACGGCTGGCAACGGATTGACACGTGCGGTTTCGAGGTTACGGCAGCCGCGGCGCGGTGCATGGTGGGTTCGAGGATATGAAAACAGCCAAAATGGCGGCGTCGGTGGTGACTTTCGGTCGGCGGTTAACAGTAAAAAGTCCGGGAAATCG
Source organism: Dermacentor silvarum (assembly GCF_013339745.2). Taxonomy (NCBI): domain Eukaryota; kingdom Metazoa; phylum Arthropoda; class Arachnida; order Ixodida; family Ixodidae; genus Dermacentor; species Dermacentor silvarum. The sequence continues at coordinate 28,743,320 of NC_051158.1, read as the reverse complement.
GATGGCGAAGGCTATAAGCGTCCGGAATTTCGGACTTTTTAATACATTGACTCTATGGGGAACTTGACGGTGCCACAGATGAGTCCGGGAAATCAGGCACGTCCGGAATTTCGGGCGTCCGGGAAATTGGACGTCGACTGTAGTTAATAAGCACCATGCTTGTTAATATAGTTAATACGTGAATATTTACAAGTTTATACGGACGATAAAACTACTATTCTTACTTTGTATAGCTGTCTACTAATTTGCTGTCGCGATCGATGCTTCGGCTTTCGGGCGAAACTACGACTTTTTTTCACACGTAAGAATTAAAATAATATTGTGTGCAGTTCAACACTACTCCCATTTTTCAATTTTTCCTGTTTCCCGGCTCTTGCGTTTCCCGGCTCTTATGTTTTTTTTTTTTACGGTTCCGTGAAAAATGTATCAGCGGGGTTCTACTGTATTTGATATTTGCACACTCCTAGAAAATACCTTTGTTATATGTATATATACTAATTATAAACTGATGTCAACGAGAAACATATAGATTTTAGGGGAGTGCAAGTAGTGATTTTTGAGACCAAATCGAATCCGAATCAAGTAGTGCCAGAAGCAAATCAAATAGAATAGTTTTCGAATAATGAACAGCCGGAATCGCAATTAATATAAAACGATGTTCACATCCTAGTATTCTTAAAGTTGGCAAGTTCCTGCCGCTACACAGTATGTTATAAAGATGTCCGCCCCTTAAAAATTTCTTGTGAGTAAACGCAGTAATCACTGAATTTAGTGTACATGGTTTCAGATTTCCTTGCCATACTTGTGGCTCTGTGATCCCACTTGGAAGCGCCTTGTTTCTTGAGGAGAGCAATATTCGCAAGTACCTTCCGAGCTGCCCCAAAATGGTTATACGTACTAATTAGTGTATCATTTCTGGGCTTGTTAGTTTGTCTCTTGAGCATTTTAATACGAAAGGATGAGGCTGCCTTGTGAAATGAGCATTTTTTAGGTGCGTTTCGGTGGGGGGAAAAAAATTAACGTAGCAACATGGTTGTTCACATTCGTAAATCTGTTGCAAGGCTGCAACTATGAACTTGATGGCACTGGTATTTGTTAGCTTTTATTTGTCACGGATATTGGACGTAAAGAACAAAATGTCACTCCAAATGCTAGTATGCTTAGTTATGTTGCCGTTCAACTGTGCTGATTTCCCTAGGATCTTAGGACAGGGCACGCGCTGACCTATACAATGATTATCAAGTTATGTCTTTACGTGCTTCACACCTGATGCAAATGGACCTGAAGGTCAAGTGCAGCTGTGGATGCATACTAATGCAACCTTTTCAGACAGCATTGAAGAAGGGAGCAGCTTGTTGTACCCTTGTTCTATCTCTCGAGGCACTACACATTCTACTGAAGGTTTTTGAGTCAGGTACTACGTTGGTTGGGTTGGTGCATAGCTAATAAAGGTAATGTGGCGCAACATAAAATAACATACGGAAGAAAAAAAGAGATGCCAGAAAGAGCGCCAGCGCTGGCGCTCTTTTTGGTGTCTCCTTTTTCTTCCGTATGTTATTTTATGTTGCGCCACATTGCCTTTATTAGCTCCTAAATCATTTTGCTAGCTTAGTGGCCAGCCTGGAAGGACATGGCAGAATTGAATGAATTGCTTATCACTGTGATTTCTCTGGCATGACAGACATATCTGCCAAACGTTCCTGAATTTTCCGGGAAGTTGACGAATTCTGGCTCGTTTTACAAATCTACGAGTGTTCTGCAAGTTTTACGAAAAATACTGTTTGCGAAAATGTTTCGCACGTTGGTTCCCGCACCTACCCTCAGAAGTCTTCGGATGGTGGAAAGATGCGATCGGAGTACTTGCTTCAAGCAAGTTTATACCAACAAATTCCCTGAAGTAGGCAAAATGGGCTACACCAAAGTTGCTGAAAAAGTCGCTGTGGCCTAACGTGTTGTTTGTCAGTATTTGCTGTGCCAAGCTTGCTGCTGCTTGCGCTCTGCCGCAACAGACCTGACAAATAATTTTTGAACTTGAATCATCTGAAGCTAAGGCGTCTTTATTAAAAACCGTATGTACTCGTAATCTTCATGGATAAATGATTAGTTTGGCTCGAGCGGACACAGACAAAATCCATGACGTTACGGCGAGCTAGTGCTTGTTGAAGAGCATCCGCCGCGGCTGTGGGAGGCAAGTGCTGCCGCCGGGTACCTACCGGTAAAATAGGTACAAGCGCGCTCTTGGCCTGGTGCTCGGCCATTATGGGACCTCAACATTTGGAAAGGGGTGTTTGCCCCCCAACCCGAAGGCGTCCCAACCTCGATTGGTGCATTTGGGGCGCCACATGGGAAATTGTCACCATGGCAGCGGCCCAAACCTCCTTTTCTAGTAGCACACAGGATGTGATTATGGGCACAGGATGACACGATGCATTACAACATAAGTGTTGTAACCGAAGGAACGTAAGGCGGTGTTTCCACCTAGTCTTTCTATCTTGCTTCTTTTTTTTTTTTTACAAATCCTGCTCTCACAATAAGAGGGACTTTTTCAGTATTGTAAAATGCTAATTGACTAGTGCAGCTAATTTTTGTTGCGGGCAAACTGGAAAAGTTGCGGGCAAACTGGGAAAATTTTCGTTGGAGGTATGGGCACGGCACATTTGTGCTATATCTGAAGAATAAGCACCGTGCAAGTTTGTCCATCTGTACAGCCGATGCAGGGCACACAGATACAAAGCCGCATTGAAACACCACAGTGTTACGACGACATTATGCAAGCAACCATCCAGAAAGCCAACACGTCAGCGTTGATGCAATGTACCGTGTGAGGCAGTGACAGTGCTGACCTTCTTGCAGGCTACAAACAATGGTGCACAACAACGCCTCGAGCAAACGTGCCTCACTGTGTGTTCTGTGTACTACGTAGACAAATACAAGTTATGGATGCAAAGTAACATTTACATTACCTCATGACTGTCGTAGCATCATCAACATCACTGCCAAATATTGTGACTCTATGCAAACAGCACAGAAAGCTTCACTTACATCGATTCCCACAGTACATGGAATGTGCATAACTTTTCTGTTCTTTTTGCTCACAGTGAAAATTTTCGTTGCAGGCAACCTGATCCAGACGCTACTGGGGGGACTGGAAGATGATGACTCCGGCACGTCGTCGCAAGCAGGCGCGGCGCCGGGGCAGTCGACATCCTGTGGAGGTCCAGCCCGAGGAGCTGGATTAAATTAATTCGGGGAATCCAGCCTCGTGATGATCCGGTTCTGTCGGCAGATTGGAACTCGGGTGTGCAAGGTTTAATGCCTGGCATAGTTTTGTGCATAAGGAAAGATGGTGGTTAGCAACACGGTACAAATACACCGAAACGATGCGCGGCGTGGGAGGCTTTCGGTGAAGCAAACGAGGATGAAGCTCTCGAAAGGCCAAAGAGTCGGTGCGCTGTTTGTTGCAGACGTTTTTCGCTCGTAGATTTACGCGTCTCGGCTGCTAACCACGTTTCTGGCCGCGCGGGCAATGTGGCCTAGGCTACGGATGGCTACAAACCGCGCGTGCTTTGGATGTCGGGAGGGTCGGGCGTAAAGGAATTCTTTCCAGGTCATTGCTCGGCCACCATCGTGTTGTTGTCAGTTGCTTGCGATGGCCGACAGTACAGTGCTGTATGTTCGTTCGCAAGGTATTTCTTGTTTTTCTTACTCGCATTGCTGGAATGAGCAGCCCAACTGCAGCTCTCTCTTTTTTTTTCTTTTTCTTTGAGGCTGGAATGAACTGCAATTGTGCGATGTGAGGCAATTATTAAACTATCTTGCGAGTTCCGGGCAAGCCTTTTTTCCTTATTTTTTGTTTTATTGCTTCCTTTATGTTTTAATATGCTTTGACTGTTTACAGACTGGTTTTTGTGGAAAAATGTTCAGTTAGGCATTGTAAGAAAAAAAAAGAAGAAAATAAGCAGGCTTATGAAATAAGCTGATGTGAAAGCACTAATGTTTGCCACTGGAGCAATAAAAAAAAAGTGAAACAGTGAATGCATGGATGTGTGTCTCATCACCTGAACAACATTGTGGCTTCGTGATTGTGCGTAACTTTATCTTGAAGGCCAACTGCAACAAAGTTTTGCTTTGGCTATATTTCTTAATTGTGGTGTTATACAGTAGAGCCTCGTTGATACATTTTTCAAGGGATCGCGAAAGAATATGTAACAGCCGGGAAAATGGGACTGTGAGGATGGCCACCAATTACCACGGCTATCTCTGAAATGGCTCTGAATGGTTGCCAGTACTGTTATTAGATGTCTCAGTGCTCCTACTGTCACCGAGGATGGTGCGTGCGTTTATAATTAAGCGACATGTACAATGTTTCGCGACAGTGGCTCCTTTCAACTCTCTTGATAGCAATATTTTGCTTATGCGTCACCGCATAACACGGCTCCATTGTGGGGAAGCTGACTTAAGAGAATCGGCCATTATGCTACGCATATAAGACCCTTGCCGGCTTCAAAATAAATGTAACGCTGCACTCGGTGAATCTGGCCCAGTGTGCGTGGTTCCCAGTAGGCTTTAAATGATGCACATTTCGCTTCGGGTGCTTCACCAACTGCTCTCTGGCTTGTGCAACTTTGGTCGCTTATTGCATATTGGTCGCTTACTGCAAACTGTGGTCGCTTACTGCAAACTATGGCCACTTATTGCAAACTGCGGTCGATTGTTGCGATGTGCGGGTCGCTTGTTGCAATACACCGGGCACTTGTTGCAGCGTGCAAGCTGGCTGCACTGCTAAATTTACGTGACCGACACGTTCAAACACAAACTAAGATGCAGGAACATTATAAATTGACGACTATCAAGGGGAACATAATACATGGAAGTTAATGGGATTTAGGCCGGGACCGCAAAAGCGCAATGTAACCGGGAACGTGCAGGGTTGATAATTGTCTAAATCTCTTCATTGACTGCCTTTAAATAGCACGTAAGTAGCGGACGTGCACCCATTGGTTACAGTGGATATATGATGCAAATCATAGCACGTCGCCTCCGAGATGTTTAGTGCGCCGTCGGTGCTGCCTATTCTTGGAGGTCGGGCCAAGGCACTGCACTGGTTCCCAACATTCCGGGTCCTACGTCATTTCCAGCGAGAGGTAATAGCAGCTTTCCCCCCCGCCACAGTTTCTGTACCAAAACATCTATTTTTGAGAGCTTTTTGTGATGCATTGGCTCTCGCCTATCGTTATCTGAAACTAGGCTTTCTATGTGGTCCAAAATTTTGTTGCAGCTGGCCTTTAAAGTAACACTAAAGAGCAACAGTCTTTGAATTCAAGCCAATTGATGCAAAGTCACGGTGAACGAATGGCTGAATCATAAGAGTGTGTCTGGTCCATTTGGGTTGTTCCCTGTATTACAATTCAGATGATAGTGGATCATGACATTGGATGTCATGTTATATTGACTTAGAAGCATGAATTACACACCTGGAATTTCGACTAGGAGATGCATATTATGGGTCGAGGCTTGACTGCATAAATGATGCGGGTGGAGGTCACTTCGAAATTTGTGTGCTAGCTAATTGCAAAGTCTTATATTTTGGTAGAATCTGCCTAGAGATGGTTGATTTTTTGCCAGTAGAGTAGGTCCTACATGGTATTCAGTAGTGTACGGCCACTGAACCTGGCAACTGGTAATTTTGCCCGCAGAAGAAAGGCCTATATAACGAAAATATGTTGAGTTGTGGGATGTTGGACTGACGTTCAAGTGCAGAATTAGAGATGCTAAAAAGAAAAGCCTGATTAATTTAGATTGACAGAGTATTCATTCGAAACTATATCTTTGTACATTTGGCGGCAATTGGTTAATTACTAGAATAGAAATTCGAGGCCAAACTTTCATTTTCTTGGTGCCGAAGCCTCGGCTCCGGCACGGTAGTGTTATGTCACAAATTGCAAAGTACTTTTTTGTTTCTGTGTGTGGTCGAACGATCTCGGTGCAGCGAAATTTCTCTAAATTTGCCACGCTTATTCTCTGGCTCCCCTGTCTTCTTTACTAATAAACAGTTTAACCAAGCCTCAGCAGATGCCATCAAAATTGATGACGTTGTGGCTAGCTGGTAGAAATTTCAAGGCAGCATCGCCACCTGTATATTGCTTTTTGGTCTTTTGTGGCATATTAAGCCTCACCGTAAGAGTGGCTTTTAAGACATTTGCCCTTAATTTTTTTTTCCTGCTAATGATGTTTACTGCCAAAGAATCAGTAATAGAGGGCCAAGAGTGGCAATTTACCAGTCTCCTTGCTCCCTTTACTGCAACAGCAGCGAAAAGCTCAAAAACGGTTTCCTGTGTTCATACATCCTTTCCGCAACACCATTTACCTCATCCTCGCCATTCAATTCACTCACGTTCACACTCAGCTTCACCTTCATGCGTTGTGTCTACAATCGTAAAGATAGTACGCAAAAAAGCAATATCACTGACGAATATTATGACATTTAAATGTGTCGCGTACTACCTTGGAAACACTTTCAAATGGGCCTGTGCTGCAAATTTTAATCTGCGTAATGTATTCCACAGAAATGGTTTGCAAGGTAGACAGCTGGGTGTTTGCTCTCGGTGGCATATGTCTTCACATAGCTGGTTCACTTCTTTCATTGTCAGTCATGTTTTACATGAGGCATATCTTTCATGCTGCTCGACAGGTGCCTGTCAACTATGCCAGACAAGAAATTATTGACGTTCTCACATCTGACATTTCTGTAGACAGTTTTCGCACGGAGCCCACGTTCTGTAGGCTTGAGAAATCTCGCTGGAGGATTGACAATTCCTTTCTGCAGCTGCACATTTGTTGTGATTCTGAAGATGCAAGAAATGTGGCGAAACTAAATTTCCAGTGGGCAGAATTAGTTTGCCCACTGGAGGGGATGTGGTCCAGAAATATAACTTTGTTAATCACCTCCACTGGCACCTGAACTTATTTTCCTGTGGCAACGTGAAATCAAGAACCAGACCACTACCGAGTTATCCCATAGCACTCATGCTTGGCAATTTGTGTTGGGGGGGGTTTTGTGGGCCAGGTAGGCTCCCTGAATGTAGTGGTGCCATTGCCTGTTTTGGAGGCCACAGTGAATGATGCTGTACAGAATGGAAGACAATGTATGCATTGCAAAATACAGTCGACGCCCGTCAATTCGACCTCGGTTAAGTGGATTTCTTTTGCATAATTCGAAGGCACTGGGAAGTCCCGGTGAGGAACTATGCATTACTATGGAAGGAATACTTTTTGTTCGAATGTGAAAGCATGCCTTTTATGCATGCAGCAGTTATTAAAGTTTCGAAAGCACAAAGAACTCGGCAGACGACGTTACCGCTCCGCTAGGCGTGAAACTGTTTTGTTTTTATCTTTTCATGGCTGACGCTCCTCCCACCTGTGCAGCCATCCATTGCCACCCGTTTCGCGTTGTATGACGCCCCCTGGTTCAGCAGTCTGCTTGTCCGTTCAGCATGACGTCGCATGAAAATTACACAGCATTTGCTTATCGAGCTCGAGAAATAGAAACAGATCAGCGAAAAATACAACATGAAGAAAGACACACTTGTGACTAACTTGAAGCAAATGAGCCTGTTCATTTTGCCGCCATTTGTTAATTAGACCTTTTGGATAGTTCGACCTCATCTTGCTGTCCCGCAAATCTGCCGTGGTTGCTTATGGTTATGGTGTTGGGCTGCTAAGCACGAAGTCGCGGGATCGAATCCCGGCCACGGTGGCCACATTTCAATGGGGGCAAAATGCACAAAACACCCTTGTACTTAGATTTAAGTGCACGTTAAAGAACCCAAGGTGGCCCAAATTAATCCGAAGTCACCCACTACGGCGTGCCTCATAATCAAATGGTGGTTTTGGTACGTAAAACCCCATAATTGTTTGTTTTGCTGTCCTACAAAAGCAAAATTAACAGAAGTTGACTGTAATGGTTCTTGAGATGGCAATGTCCACTACAAGAGCCTGCTGCTGTAGCAAAGAGGAAAGGAGTGCACAGCCCAAAGAATCACTGTTGTCTGCTGATATTTTGTGTTTAGTGCACATTAAAGAGACAATAAAGAGAAAAAAATGATTTCACCTGTGTTAGTAAATTACGCTCCCACAATACCGACAATGCCAGTCTTACTGCAGCAAGAGGCTTAGTAAGTCAGAAAAAGCATCACTACCCACCTTTCCTCTTCGCGCACGAAAGATGGGTAGCGACGCCACCTCAAAGTTTTCGCACCAAGTTGCCGTTATGTCGCAGATTTCAACAGTGTTTGCTCGAGCCTAGTTGCTTTATCGGTAAAAGGGACTACATTGTGCAATACAGGAGCCAAACATTGGACATTGCAAGTTGCAGAAACTCTTACAGGGCCGATGTGGCCCAAGTATCAAAAAATACTTGAGTACCCGTGACGTCACACTGATGTACTGGTGCTGAAGTTTTGATGCGGAGTTAAAAAAATTAAGCTTTGACATTCATTTTATCATCTAGCAATAATCGACTTATGATTGAAAAATTACAAAAATAGAGTTCAGTAGTCTAATCTAATTTACTGTTTCTTTTTAGTCTCCATTTAAAGTAAGCTGCTAAACAAAGACACCTCACAGAGATCTCAGCTATGTGCCTATTCTGTGTAAACAGAACCTTCCAACCCTGTCCCTCCAAATTTTATGATCTCGATAGCCTAGCGCTGTTATAGTATTAGCTGCATTCCTGTTTGCTGGAACTGCACTCTGTTACTTGTATCAAAATCCGTTGGCACTTTTTTGTATCAGCTATGGTTATCTGTTCTACGCGTTACAAGAACTCGCAGTGCTACTTCTGTCAGAGTCGTCTGATGCATGTTTGTCAATAAGCACCAGTCCATCTGTTCTGTGCATTACACGACCTGGACAATTCCAAACCCGAGAGGAAAGCAGTGTTGTTGGTTGAATGTGTGCATGGCGGCAGTTAATAAGCAGGACTTGTTCAGCGGTCGCTGTGCGCAGTCTATCAGGGCGTAGGGCTTCCAGAAGAGCATTGGTTTTGCATGACACTTTTCGTGATAACCACTGTTGTGACAACAGGAGTGTTCTTTTAAAAGCAACTATGTCTAATATTCAGTTCATTTTTCCTTGGAGGACGACAGCAATCGTTATTTAAAAGGTAGAATTGCTTTCATCTGTATATGGCATAACTGCTGCATGCAATGCTGAAGCTAGCTGAACTCAGCAGAGCATGTTCCTGTGCCCACATGTGTCCAATCCGAAACACTGTGCATATATTTCTGGATAATTCCCTACAAAGGCTAAAACACTGATAAATTCTAGCAGCTCTTTAAGCTTAAATATATATTGACTGTGGTCGAACAAGAGACATCTCTGTAGACAACATTCAGAAGAGGGGACTAAGTGCCCGCGTCGCAACGGCTCCACAGACATCTCTTGCTTGGCCACAGTCGATTATTTCAAGTACTTCACTTTCAGTGGACCTATTTCAACAGTGTATGACACAAAACATGCTCTTAAGGGAATGGAACCTTATTGTCTTAGCGGACATCGCCGTCGGCCCAGCCTACTAAAATTATTTTCTCACATTTTTGTCAAGTACGATGTTCGAGACAGTATTGGGGCATCGTGAATTATGTGTCGTGGTGTCCCAAGCATGCACTTTGCCACCATCCTTCACATGTATAAAATTAAAAAGGAAATCGCTTTGATGTGTGAAGGGCAGTACAGAGACGTCTACAGCAAGTTTGCAAGAAAACTGTGTACAACCTTGAAACGATCATTGAGAAGTGGCGAATGTTTCAGCTGTCAATATATTCCATGATCTTCACCCTTCATTTCAACATGCTGTTCTTTACTTGTACTAACGAAGGCAGCACTACGTTACGCCATTAATGCACGGAAGATTAACCAGCTTTGAAAAGAAAGAAATATGCAAATCGCTAAGCAAGTTTCTAGTTATCGGTACTCCTTTACGGTGATTCAGCTCTTCCCGGGATCCTCTGTTTGGCCAGTGTCCCGCTTCTCGCGTCTTTCGTGTGCTATAGCAGAGGCCTGTAACTTTACTGTTTTATGCATAGTGTCTGCACTCGTGCTGCAAATGAACGGCTTGAAAGTAAATATTTGACCGAAATCACTGGTTGAAAAACCTAAAATAATTACACACCAACCGACCGAGTAGGTGCATTAGATTTAATTAAATTCGAGTCCTTCCAACACTTTCATCAGGAGTGGTTTCGGGGAACTACAAGAGCATATTGAAGATCCATCTTGCAGCCCTGGCGGTGGCTCCCCCTGGAGGCGGAAATCTACTTTGCTGGTGTTTGTTTCATTTAGCGCCAGTAGTGTCTGACGGGCACTTTCGACCACGATTGGCTCCTTTGCGCAAGCTGCAGAAGGGAACCAATTGCGATCCAGATATTAAATCCTAATCTGGCTCGCTCACAATCTAAATTGCCGCTTGTGACTGGGGCATAACTTCTTAATCCAGATGACACAGTGTCTCCACGGCGGAAATCAAGCGACGGACACTGCAGAAGGTTTAGAGAGTGGAAAGAGGTGCCTAAAAGTCACATTAGTAGAACTACGCCACGTCACGGCCGAACACTTTGGCGAACAGTTCCTTGTCCACGATGCCGCCGTGTTTGAGAGACACAACGAACGGGTCGTTCGGGGCGCTGTACCGGTGCAGATGGACGTACCACGACGACCAAACTTGACCGGTGTCGGCCAAGTGGGCAATGTCCGAGGTGTCGTAGACGTGGTCCTGCCGTCGGCCCCAGAAGTTTAGGCGGGCGACGCGCAGTTTCGAGCAGTCCTTGTTCACGTACATCATGCCGACGATCCGCTCGGAGAGGTAGCCCGTCAAGAAGAGCACGACGGTGGCCGACACCGTGAGCGACAGGAGCAGCCCGTTGGCGTACGACGGCATCCAGTGTATGTACTCCGAGAAAAGCAGCGGCGGCGCGACCACTAAGGTGATGACACACTGGTAGATCTTGATTCGACACAACATTTGGAGGAATCTGATGTGCGGGTAGCGGAAGATGGTGGTCCATTCGCCGTCTTCGAAGTCCTGCGTCGCCTTCTTTGGCGACGTTGTTTCGCCATGCAAGAATCTCCGAGACGAGACGATGCACGCGACGGAGTTTGTGCGAAGCAGCGACGACTGCGTAGGGGACGAAAGTACGCACGAGAACCGCACCGCACCGACGCCCGTGGGAGCGGAGCTGAGCGATCGCCGGAGAGCTCGCAACGTGCGAGGCAAGAAAGCAAGTCTGCTCGCCATGGCGGTTCGTTTTTCACATCAGTCGGTCGTGGTTCACACTGTAGAAGGATCGCCGGCGGTCGATTCAATGCACCGCAAGACTTTCAGCACGTAAGTACACCGCCGTAGATACACCTATCCGCATTGCGTGCTCGATCGCTGGCTCGATGAACTTTGCCGTGAAAATAGCCGCGCTGTTGCTACTGTTGCCCTGCCTAACTTGCACGGTAAATGATGATGATGAATGAGGCTCGCTCCAATGTGCAATGGTCCAAAAGAAGCGGACGGGCTCGTGTTTCGAACCGGTTCATAAACAAGAAAAAAAAAGTTAAAAATAAACAAGTATAAAAACAGAAAACGAACGTAAATAGATATACAAATAATTTAAAGCGACCTACGATTACGCTTCTAAAGCGTCACCTGGACCTGCGCGGCATATTCAAACGATGTGCGATCGTGTCGGAACTAGCAACTGGGGTATGTATGCAGCGCAGGTGCTGCATATGTACACGGACGTCACAGCCAGGGTAGGTTACTTTAGCCGGGGCTTCTGGGACACGCCGGCTTCACTCGATGTTGTTTACATCGCGCGTGCAGCAGTCACGAGGGTACGCTCAGTTACTGGCTGCAGCAAGGCTCCTGCACACAAGACGAACATAAAACCAGGCACAGGTCTGCATTGCTTGCCCCAAAGTTATAACTTGGCAATCCGAGCGCACAAGAATGCTCTCTGAGGAGCGTCGGGGCGTCTGGCTCGCTCGCAGTAACTCCTAGAAAGAAAATCAAGAACGCGTTTTTATTAATTTTTTTAATGTGCACGCGAGTGATAACCACCCTATTTCAGGTTAGCCCGTCATAGTTTTCTATAAACGCTCCACAAATTAAGGAGCTCTTTCGATTGCTATTTGCAGTTGCCACAGTATCGCGATGTTTACAGTGCAGTCTTGCTTTGATGAACTTCATTGCCAGTGATTAATGACTGCTCCTTGCAGCTGTGCTTTCGTCGTTTTAACTGTGGTTCAGTAATTGCATGCTGCTAGTGTAGCACAATTAGTATGGGACACTCGCGCTGCCGGCGTCGAGTGTCCAGAGAGGTCAGCCAAGTTCCATCTCTTTAATGGGGCTTCTCGCAGCCGCTTAGAGTGGTCGATCTACGAATAAATGGACCGCTCAGAAAAAACATGAAGTCAAACATGCAAAGTTACGTTTACAGAATTTTATCAAATGGATGCACTTCCTATGTAAATTCACCTGAATTCAGATTAGATAAGTTAATGCGAGTATTTTATTCTGGGCCCCAGAAAGGGAGAAATAGAGCTCTTTATTGAAACGCAGAGAATTCTACCGCCGGTGTTCTGGGCCCAGTATCGCATTTGTTATATGCCCCATAGGAGTAATTAACTTTTTATTAGCAAGCCACTCAAACGTGAATATCATAGAAAACACGAACGTGAGTACCGCGTTTGCGTTTGCATTCGTTCGAGGTCGCATCAGACTGTAACTAAATGCAGGTAAGCCTTCGGTAACATCATGGTAGCAGAGCGGGAATTAGGCGCCAGCGTAACGAGAAGCGAACAGCCGAGGACATGTGCCAGTAATGTTCTCAACCACAGCACTATGTAAATGCAGGCGTATCGAAAGAGCATTCTTAATGCGTCAGCATAAGCATCGTAACAAGCTTAACACCATAGCCACTTAGCAACCACGACGGGTCGCTACGATAAGGCGATGATGTCGTCTGTCATGGCGTACCCTGCTCTTGCCTTGTTAGCTTTATAAGGACTTGTGCCCCCTCAAAATAGCTCTTTGGGAGCAGGTCGTCTGGATTAATGATCGCAGCCAGGAGATCTTCTTTGCGCCGTTTCTGGAGGAGGTGCCGTTCTTCTTCAGGGCCTCGCTGTAGAGGGTCCAGGGGCGAGCTTATTGGATTGGGAGCGGTGATTGAGTCGTGCCTCGGGGGCTTCGCCAGCTCGTCGGCCCGTTCGTTATCGTCGTTTCCGCCACGGAAGCTTAGCATAGTCTCATGACCTGTCCCTTTTATAATGTACGTGCCCGCATGGAATTTTGTTACCTCGAGGAAAGCTCTTCTTGCTCAAAGATATCGATATAGGGCAGGTTTCGTATGATTCCAGGCAGGCGACGGTGGTCTTGAAGAGGAGCTCGCGATAGTCCAATTCGCTCCCGCGGAGACACCTGCGTGACCAACGGACGGTGTCTTTGCTACAAGTTGAGCCAGTGAGCCACGACAGCGCTTGTGGCTATATATTTAAGACTTGCATGAATGCGCTCCCTGTCTTGTGGCCTCTCAGTGATCGCTCAAGTCTGCGAAGTATGTGGACAGTGGGCTTAATATGTGTTGACAAATACAACCTTAATGCCACGGCATATTGTACCGACAGCGCTTCCCGTATCGCTCTCAGTGTCTGCATTCATGTATGTTGTCGCAGATTCTGCATGTAGCGAGGGTGTCTTATCTAATCAGACTTCGTGCGCTATACGCGAATACTGTTGCGCATTCTCGAATGTAATGTAAGCACGGATGTACCAATGATGCGTGGAATGTATTCAATGATGCGTGTTGCTGCATATACCTGCGAACTTTTACAAAAGATGAACGAGGTTTTAGAGCGTGTTTACAATTGTTGTATTTTGACACCAGTAATTTGACAATTTTTCATTTGCGTCTGGTTTAGAACAAAACTGATTTTCAAAAGAATACAAATGTATCATCGCTGACCGATCTTTCCGAGTTAGATTTTTTGCGCCCGTTGTTTAATTCGATCCACCCGCAACATTGACGCCGACGTGTAGAACATTTCATTTGCGTCTGGTTTAGAACAAAACTGATTTTCAAAAGAATACAAATGTATCATCGCTGACCGATCTTTCCGAGTTAGATTTTTTGCGCCCGTTGTTTAATTCGGATCCACCCGCAACATTGACGCCGACGTGTAGAACCAATAACCGCCATTTCGTCCGCCGATACCAGAATATTTCATGAATATAAAATTCATAAGCCCTTACCTTTTGTGGTGCAGGTCAGGGTTACTAGAGTGCTTGTTGACTGAGTTTCTACATAACACATTCAGGAAATAAACGCAAAGAATCAACATGTCGGTATATTCTGCGAAATTTTGGTATTTTTCGGCTTCCAGTGTGATATTTTCATATTTTAATGTTGGCAGGTCGGCGTGTACACCTGCATAACCGTACCGGGACGCGGCCGGCTTTAGTGGCTATGGAGCGTTGCGCTTCTAAACACGAGGTCGCGGGATGGAATCCCGATCCCGGCGGTCGCATTGTGACGGGGGCGAAATACAGGAACGCCCGCGTACCATGCATTGGATGCACGTTAAAGAATCCCAGGTGGTCAAATTATTCCCCTACGCGCCGTGGTTGCTCAGTGGCTATGGTGTTGGGCTGCTGAGCACGAGGGCGCGGGATCGAATCCCGGCCTCGGCGGCCGCATTTCGATGGGGGCGAAATGCGAAAACACCCGTGTACTTAGATTTAGGTGCACGTTAAAGAACCCCAGGTGGTCCAAATTTCCGGAGTCCACCACTACGGCGTGCCTCATAATCAGATCACGGTTTTGGCACGTAAAACCCCATAATTTTTTTTTCAAATTATTACCGAGTTCCCATATACGGCGTGCCTCATAACCACATCGCGGTATTGGCACGTAATACCCCAGACTTTTATTTAGATTTAGCGGACGGACGCCACCCGTAAGATCCGATTTCGACGACCGATGACTGTGATAGCCGTTATCGTTTGAGTGTTGCTTGTTTGTTTTTCTAGGCACACGTACGTTCATCCAATAAAGAGTTAAATCCTTTGTATCACGTTCTTTGGGCAGTGTTTGATTCTTCACCGTCACTAACATGTGCACGGGACAATACGGAGAAATCTTGCTGTTCCCAAAAGTCCTTCCCATGTCCATGGGAAGCTTTTATAGCTCTTTCGAACTAGACAGCAGTGATTTCAGCGACGATATGAGCGATGTAAGATCGCCGTTTGCTTATGATCCGCCGCCGTCGCGCGAGGCAGCTGACGTGCCCCATGCTCAACGAATTGTGCTACGGCAAGACGAAGAGAAGCACCTGTTATCACGTCTGTCCAAACGATTATTGTCGGCCGTCGTCCGCAGAAAAAGGAGCCAGCTTCGTCGTTTCTGGGCGAGGCGGCGCTGTAAACTCTGACGTCACAAATACAGGGTGGCCAGTAAAAAGTCACACAATTAGATCGTGGCCATGAGTCGGGAACACGCAGCCAATCTCTAAATTCATTTTGAGGAAAACTATAATAGGATACAACTTAAAAAAAAAACAGCAGTTGACAACAAAGGCACACGGACCGCGCAGGGTTCTATTACTCCGCCAGACAATCTCAGAAACAAAATCGTCGTCATGCGACCTTTTCAAAATGGCGTCGTACTTGATACGAATTTATTTGTCGCACTTGTACGTTCCACTATAATAGATAGACGAGTGAAAAAGTTTAAAACTACGCGCTTATAATTCTATTTTTGTGGTTGCCGCCATATTTAGGTAACAGGGAAAATTTGAAGCACGAACTCGCGGAGGAACAGTGACAGGCGGTTATGAGGGCGTGGGCGGGGCTTCACTCCAGACTTAAGTTGTATCCGACTATAAATAACTTGCAGTCGTATCGTTTGACACAGATAACCAGAGTGCAAAGAGGAACGTATATTCAAAACTTTATTAAGGTCAGTGGACGTTGAAAACTCGCCGGAGTTTCCCTTTACATTAAAACAAAGAGAAACGAGCAGTGTACCAGGACAGAGGCGTTTTTTTTTATGCGCAGAGATCTGACTCTTTATTTGGTAGTCATCATATAAATAGTCATAAATAGTGGATGGCACCCAAGGTGTACCGGTGAGCGACCGCGGTGGGCCGCCGCGGTCAAGCGCCGGCCGTACCGTTGGTCGCCTGGACCACGGCAGGCGCCGGCTCGGCGTCGAAGTGTGTCTGCTGTGGCCTTCCTCCGAAGCTATCTTCGAAGCGGTCGGAATGGAAGCCGTCGTGGTCGAACTCCTCGCCGAAACCGGGCTCCTCGACCTGGACGCCGTGGTCGTCGGGTTTGGAGAAGGCGTTGGCCTCCTGGTACGGAATCGGGATGACCGACCCGATGGCCGCGATGGCATCGTTCGGAGATCGGCAGACGCCTCCCCGACAGGTGCCTTCGTACAGACGCTGCACCGGGAACAGATGGAGTCGAACAGAGCTTAATATTAGTACTTGTAGTTAGTAGTTGTAGTAGCAGTAGTTAGTAGTAGTAGTAGTATGCGAAGACCTCGCAAAAATAGTTGTTATGGGCTTTTAACTGGCATCGACGTGTCCTCTGTTTTTGGGCCTCCGTTGTTGCGCATTGCATAAAACCGCAGCGGTTCCTAAAGTACCGGTATACACAATGACAAACTCTTTTGGTGAACATGCGTACGCCTTGCGAGTAAGCTTTGATCAATCCAAAACTCATTATGGTGTATGGAAAATTGACACTAAATAGAGACACTGAGTCAGATTAGAAGTATTCTCGGGGTACTGCGCTTTCGTTGATTTCGCTGTAATATGTTTATTATTAGAAGAGAAAATGACAGTCAAAGTTTCATTTTTTAAATTTCGCGCTGAAATCCCAGGGCGGGTGCGTCGATGTCACGTCACGAATTGCAAAGTATTAAATTAAATGCTTTCCGACCGTTGTGGTTCAGTAAAAAAGTTCTCAAAGCTTCCCAAGTTCAGCTATTGGCTCACTTAGAATACAATGTTGTCTATATTTACCGATAAAAGAAATTCGCTAGGCCCGAGCTGACGGCGTCAAGATCCATGACGTCCCATTCTTGGCCGATCTCCCGAAAATGGGTGTGTGCAACTTTGACAACTATAGGGGTATGGCGATGCCTTTGAAGTGTGTTAATCTGTGTCGCACTCCTGTGCGACACAGATTAACCTTCTGCCATACGCCGCTCATCGACTTTCTTCCTTCGACAAGCGTCACACATACATCGCCCTCGCTCTCCTGACGCAGACAGATAACTACTACAGGCGACGACGCATTGCTTGTGTCGTCCGTTCTACTGCTGCTGCCTCGTATAAGTCAAACAAGCTTCGTGTCATTTAGAGAGAGAGAGAGAGATGGAAAAGCGATAAAGGAAATGCAAGCGGATTAACCATGCTGATCCCGGTTGGCCACCCTGCACGGGGGAAGGGGAACTGATGGATGAGAAGAAATTAAGTTTCCAACGTTGCGTTGGATCTGCGTGCTTTCTTACAGCGAGGCTGTTATCGGCTCTAGTTGGTCGGAATTTTTTCGTGGCTTGCTCACCCGAAAAACGGCATGCAGCTGGAAAAGTGGGTTTATGTTTGAGTTTCCGCGTAGCAGAATGACGTTTTCTCGTATATTCGAATTACAATCCGAAGCTATCATGTCTGCAGCTTACGTTCAAGTCGTACTTTGCGCATTTCCTGACGTAATTTATTTTTAAACGTTAATTTAGTTCAAGACGACACTTGCGCTTGACGAACGGCCTAGAAGAATGAGGGTGTGCGCTGCACTTGCACCGCGCACGTGCGGGCGCGAGTGACGTGTATACGTCACCTGTGCACGTGATTGGTGCTTGCGTGACCTCGTCCAACGTCAATTGGAGTGGTGGCATGCACTTGTCTATGGCGTCCACACGAGCTTCGCGTTACATTTCGCAGGGTGGAATGGGGGCGAATGCTTTATTCTTTCTTATTTTTTATATCGCCACGATATATAGACGGTGTACACGTCAATACTCACGTTCTGGCACCTCTCGCCGTCATCCCTGTTGACGCGCAACGATTCGGCCGTGTTGGGATTGTAGCACCGGAGCCGGCAGGCGGAGATCACCTGCGACGACACGGTAATTTGCGATAAGTTTGATCCAGCAACACTGCAGATGAACCTGGAACTCCAAACGCTCATCGATTCGTAGCATTTCTCAGTGCTAAAAGATACATCATTAACGTCAACTATAAGCGGACTATTGTAAGCGATTTGTCATCGCACCAGCGTCACCTGTGGCAATTTTTTGACCTATCAGACCTATCACTGACTGTGATGTGGTAACGAAGGGGCAATGATGTGAAAGGACACCTTCCATGTCCTCAAAGGATGCTTCCAAGGGGCGTGCCCAGGAGGGGGGGGGGGGCACACTGGGAACGTCCCCCCCCCCCCTCCCTTGAAATTTCTGTGTGCCATGATGCCGCCTGCCCCCTCCCGCATTTTCATACCAAACTCAGCTGCATTACTTGCTTGTTACGACCAGAAGTAAGATCGTGAGAAGGAGTCGGAAGTTTCGGCCAGAAGAAATCAAAATACGCGTCGCCTACGGTGATGCCAAGCCGGAAATGTGGAATTTGCGGGGACTAAGCCCCGGCAACGCAACCGTGGTGCCGTCTGTCACTGTAACGGCGAAACAAGGCGCGCGCCGTGTTTCTCCCGTAACCTGTGATTTCGCCATCATAACTAGAGACGGTGCCACCGTACCGTTCTCACTCATTCTAAACTTTTTATTGCGATAGCAATTATATGGACACTTCAACCGGATTTCTGCCGTCGTCGTCGCCGTCGCCGTGAGGTTCCGTATAGATAAAATCTTCACCGCGCGCCGTATGCCCGAGCGGAAGCGTGCTGGGACGCGTGCTATCACGGAGAGCGAACGCACTCAATCTCCCACGTGCAAGCAACGAAGCGGGAAGCCAGCGCCGGAGGGAGCGGGGGGGGGGGCACTTCTACTGTGCCAACAACCGCGCTCGTCGCTCGACCGCACGGTCTCTTATCTCTCCCACGCGCAAGCAAGGAAGCGGGAAGCCAGCGCCGGAGGGAGCGGGGGGGGGGGGGGGGGGGCGCACTTTTCCTCTGCCAACAACCGCGCTCGTCGCTCGCCGCACCGTCTCTTATCTCCACACGGCTCTGACCTTTATGCACTATGCGTTCGCCGCTCAGTTTCTGTTGAAGCGATAGACCGCACGTACCTTCGCCCGCTGCTGCGGCGTATATATGCGCTTGCTGCTAGCGTTTTGACAGTCGTTGTCTGCAGTCATTCAGTGTGATCTATTCATGTTTGTTTGTGCGCGCTCACACCACGCTTGTTCATTCAGTTAGTAATAGTCGGGCCACATTTTCCAACGCACGCTGCACATGTAATGCTGCCCGGATCGGCAGTGCAGCGCTACAGGTGTGTCCCTTCGCACGCGCGCTGCCCACGGGAAGCGCTTCTCATCAACACCACCGTTTCACACGCGCCTTCTCGTGGTCATCGAGTCTCTCTTCATGTCGGTCTACTTACGCCGCAGCACACCTGCTTACTTAATCAGCTCATGTTTACTACAATTCATATTGCTACCAAAGCCGCTCACCTTACTTCGTATGACATTGCTGTGTTGCTATCGCATTCATTGCTTTGCCCTTAGGGCGAAACTGTGACATTTTTTTTCGACTTGTTTATTCTAACGGAACAGGCAAGTAGTGCAACCAAGCTACAGCGTACTATACCCGAACGCGGCATGAGCGCTTCTTTCGTTGATCCCTTTCGGTTGGCCGTCGTTATGGTTTATGGTACATATAGCGCGCCAAATACCGCCGTACTACCTGTGTTTCGTTTATCGGGGCTTGCTTTCATCGCACTAATTTTGTATCCTTTTCTTTCGAACAAACATTCGCAGGGTCTCTTATGTTATCCCTAAGACTACTTGAAGGCGAAAGCCTAAGTGCCGATGCATTAAAAACTGACCTCCTTAATTTGCTTAGTCATCCCCCTTAGTCATCCTCTTAATTCGCTTACCCACCCTCTTAATTCGCTTACTGATCATCTTAATTCGCTTACTCACGCTCTTAATTCGCTTACTCATCCTCTTAATTCGCTTATTCATAGAATACGATGACGACGGTGACCCGCACCCCATCAAAATTGTTGTGTGATCGTTTGCATTTAGGTAAGACACGATGCCGGATTGGTATAGTCGCCGCGTTTTCGTTCAAGGACTTAGAAGGTCGACTGAACGATTAGACATATAAGGCTTCCGCCTTAATAATATCAAACTCACCCCGGCCTCGATGCGGGCGTTGAACAGCTGCCGGTACTTGCGACGGCTCTGGTTGAAGATGGTGGTGCACGTCTGCATGTCCTTACTGGTTCCTGCTTGCATACACTCCCTGTTGACGCACACCTGCGCGGCAAGAGGCGGGATTGAAACGAGTGCGATGACATCACTCTCAGGGGCGGGACTCAATATTTCCCTGCCCAAAGAACGAGTAACAGCGCAGGACAATATGTATGTATCTGTACAGACAGATACATACATATTGACAGACAGACAGACAGACAGACAGACAGACAGACAGACAGACAGACAGACAGACAGACAGACAGACAGACAGACAGACAGACAGACAGACAGACAGACAGACAGACAGACAGACAGACAGACAGACAGACAGACAGACAGACAGACAGACAGACAGACAGACAGACAGACAGACAGACAGACAGACAGACAGACAGTGACAGATACATACATACTTAAAGACAGACATACAGATAGAGAGACAGACAGAGACAGACATGCAGAGACAGATGGCAGACAGACAGACAGATACAAACAGACAGAAATAGACAGACAGACAGACGGACAGAGACAGACAGACAGAGGCAGACAGACAGACAGATACATACATACTGACAGACAGACATACAGATAGAGAAGGACATACAGACAGACAGACAGACAGACAGACAGACAGACAGACAGACAGACAGACAGACAGACAGACAGACAGACAGACAGACAGACAGACAGACAGACAGACAGACAGACAGACAGACAGACAGACAGACAGACAGACAGACAGACAGACATACAGACAGACAGACAGACAGACAGACAGACAGAGACAGACAGACAGACAGACAGACAGACAGATACATACATACTGACAGACAGACATACAGACAGACAGACAGACAGACAGACAGACAGACAGACAGACAGACAGATACATACATACTGACAGACAGACATACAGACAGACAGACAGACAGACAGACAGACAGACAGACAGACAGACAGACAGACAGAGACAGACAGACAGACAGACAGACAGACAGATACATACATACTGACAGACAGACATACAGATACAGACAGAGACAGACAGACAGAGACAGACAGACAGACAGACAGACAGACAGACAGACAGACAGACAGACAGACAGACAGACAGACAGAGACAGATACATACATACTGACAGACAGACATACAGATAGAGAAAGACAGACAGACAGACAGACAGACAGACAGACAGACAGACAGACAGACAGACAGACAGACAGACAGACAGACAGACAGACAGAGACAGACAGACAGAGACAGACAGACAGACAGACAGACAGATACATACATACTGACAGACAGACATACAGATAGAGAAAGACAGACAGACAGACAGAGAGAAGACAGACAGGCAGAGACAGACAGACAGACGGACAGAGACAGACAGACAGAGGCAGACAGACAGATACATACATACTGACAGACAGACATACAGATAGAGAAGGACAGACAGACAGAGACAGACAGGCAGAGACAGACAGGCAGACAGACAGATACATAGATACTGACAGACAGAAATACAGATAGAGAAAGACAGACAGACAGACAGATACATACTGACAGAGAGACAGACAGACAGACAGACAGATGCATACATACTGACATTCAGACATACAGAGAGAGGACAGACAGACAGACAGACAGACAGACAGACAGACAGACAGACAGACAGACCAGACAGACCGACAGACAGACAGACAGACAGAGGCAGCAGACAGACAGAAGCGACAGATACAACATATACAGACAGACATACAGAGCATAGAGACAGACAGACAGACAGACAGACAGACAGACAGACAGACAGACAGACAGACAGACAGACAGACAGACAGACAGACAGACAGACAGACAGACAGACAGACAGACAGACACGAACCATTCCACTGCCGCATGGTGTCTGCGCGGTGAACGACTGTCTCCAAGGGATCCCGTAGCCATTGCGGCAAAGCGCCACGCAGCGGTTGTTCTGCAGTACAAGCAAAATAAATAAATAAATAATCCAAATTTATTAATAAATTACTTATGAACACCGGGGAGGAGGGGAGGGGGGAGCCCGTTGTTTCGCAGTCAAGGCGTAGTCCTCACTGTCCAAAAATTGCAGACCCGCCAAAGAGAGCGAGTGCGTGCCGTAACGCTTCCGACACCGATGTTGTGTATACCTTGGGTGTAAGTCGATCCCGGATATACCGAATTATTGTGTATAACGAACAGCAGTAAAATCCTCTTGAAAATTTTTGTATAATTTTTTTTATTTTATATATCGAACTACCTATATATCGAACTTTTTTGTGATCCCCTTCAGATTCGATATATCCGGGTTCGACTGTATACCGTCGGTGAACGGCTCACCGTTCGGGAACGTCACGAACTTTATGCAAAGCGAGTAATAACGCGCGTTCCCCGCAGTGGCGCCCCCTCACCGTGTAGGCGAATCCTCGCACGTTGGGGTCGTTCTTCCCGCGCGGGCTGGTTCGGCACAGCAGCGTGGCGGCTTTGGACAGCGTCTGGCGTTCGGTCAGCTCGTCCTCGCCATCGTCGTCGCTGGGAGTTTCCTCCGGCGCAGGGACCGGAGCCGCAGCCGGAGCCACAGCCGAAACCACAGCCGGGGTCACAGCCGGAGCCGCTTCCGAAGGTGTCTCGGGCACGCCAGCGGACGTCGAAGATGGTTCCGGAGGGCTAGCCGCTGGCTCGCCGTGCAATTAAGAGGCAGTAAGGTTGAAAAGCTGGGGATAGTTGGTGTGTGTTTCAGAATTGAGGACATACGCTAAAAAAAAATGTAAGGCGAGACCGATAAGCACACGGGACACGCTACAGTATTCGGTTGAAGTCTATCCGCGTAGCGTCATGTCGTGTGCGCTTTACGTTCTCGTCTTACGTGCTGTTTAGCGCTTGAGTTAAACTTGTCAGAATTCTGGAGTTGAGAGACAGTAAGATTGAACAGGTGAGCTAGTTGGGTGGTGCTGGTTGAGGTTATAAGCATTTATTTATTTAATTTAAATGTATCTATTTATTAGTTCTTTCATTTCAAGCACCGTCAATCGCCGAAGGCTACAGGAGAGTGGGCTTAGAGGCTGATGGATGTAAACAAGGTCTTAAACATAATTATAATAATGGCAAAGCACAATAGTGTAAGTACAGACGGAACGTCAGCACATGCATATGTACCGGGTGTTTCAGCGAACACTTTCAAAATAAAAAAAAGTTTTAAAGGTTGCCTGTGGCAGAGAGCACAATTCTAGGTCATGAGCTGATTTACTCGAAGAGGCGGACGTTACTGGCACGAAAAATTGAAATGCATAATCGACAAATTACCGAAAAATTTGCTAATTAAGTTTTTAACTGATTACGTTACGGCACATATTGAAATTTCCAAGTTCTAGCAGGGGGGTTCGCAAGGCTTGGGAACGCACTTGGAAACGAATTCTCGGGATGACACCGGTTTCGAGATATTAATTCCCCGAAACCTCTGCGGAGAAATGCGTTGGCGTTCCTGTTACTTTTGTTCTTCAGTGCATAAAATGACGTTTTGTTCAGAAAGTGAGCGGAAGGACAGTGCATTTTTGCGGCAAGTTTGATGGCGCATATCTCGCAAATGGTCTCATCCACACAAATCCTTTCAAGTGGATATGCCTTGCGGGCGGTGGTCTGCTCCGGACCACCGCCCGTTGATTGCACTTCGCACCGTGTAACGGCAGCACGTGTGTCGAACGGGCACTCGACACACACACAAAAAAATTAAATTATGGGTCTTTACGTGCCACGATCTGATTATGAGGCACGCCGTATAGTGGGGGACTCGGGAATAATTTGGACCACCTGGGATTCTTTAACGTGCACCTAAATCTAAGTACACGGTTGTTTTCGCATTTCGCCCCCCCCATCGAAATGCGGCCGCCGTGGCCGGGATTCGATCCCGCGACCTCGTGCTCAGACGCCAAACACCATAGGCACTAATAAACCACGTCGAGTCTCACTGGACACACGTACTG
Source organism: Dermacentor silvarum (assembly GCF_013339745.2). NCBI lineage: Eukaryota > Metazoa > Arthropoda > Arachnida > Ixodida > Ixodidae > Dermacentor > Dermacentor silvarum. Next base: position 28,718,897 of record NC_051158.1, on the reverse strand, counting down.
CCTCTACCAGAAATAAACTGCGTTCACAACGTTGTGCATATCTCTCGCATTTACCATAAATTCCCACTAATTTTTCTCTTTCTTTCTTCTTTTTTTTTCTGTCGGGAGGCACGGGCGTGCGGACTGTACTCTGTGTTGCCATACAACTAGGTCGCTGACTGTTAAGCACCCTCTCAAATGTTAATTCTGCGAATAATTTTTTTTCTACGCGGGTCTCCTTGCCAGAGTAGCTTTGTTTCCTCATAAAGTTAAATTGCACATTCTACAGATTGTCTGTAGACTTCAAGTAGGCTGGTCTGCCTTCTACAGACTCCTCCTTTCCCACTAGAGAAAATATATGAACCGCCTACAGGCAAATCGTTAGCAGGCATGTATCACTTGATCTATGGCGATCCACAGACAATCTTTGGAAATCTAGTATATATGCAATAGAAGACGGAGAGCACAAGCCCGCAAGTATGCATACGTTGTCCGTAGACAATTAACAGACTTTAGAGTGAGTGAATGAATGAATAAAACATTTAAGAGGAAGCTTTAGCTCGGGTGCTATCTATACATGTAAAAGGAGAATTCGTTTTTCTCGGCAACCACTGCATCAAATTCACGAGGTTTGTTGCATTTAAAAGAAAAACTTAAAATCTTTTGTGACTGTTAGTTTCGAATTTTTCATTTAGGTTGGCAATATTTTATCAAAAATTGTCAACAATCGCGAATTTTCAGAAAACGAAACTATCGGGTTTACAACTCTGTAACTCAGCAATGAAAAACGATGTCACAATTCTGCGCAGTGCATCTAATAGTGCATCTAAAGCGGACAAAATTTTTGTATTACGCATGAATATTTAGCAACATGGAAATACAGCTTCTGCAGAACCCTTGTACACAACCTAACAAATTTACGTAAGGTATAACTTGACACATCGAATTTGTCCGCTTTGAATGATCTAATGGACACCGTTTACAGAACCGCGATAGCTGTTCTTGGTGCAGAGCTATTAATTTGTTAACTTCTTACTTCAATTATTTTTCGAACTTTCCAATTTTTGAAAAATTAAAAAAAAATTTCAGACCCTAAATCAAAATTACCCTTCCAACACTCACTATAATTTAACTTTCTCTCTCAAATCCAACAAACTTCATTAAAATCGGGCCAGGGGTTATCTCAGAAAAGTGTTCCTGCGTTTTATATGTAATTGCGTATACGTTGTCCACAGGCCGGAAACATTCGGACCATTTTTCTGCAGAACGATCATTTTTTTTTCGTGTTCCCTCGCTTCGTTTCCTGAGGCGTGCTTCCGTGGGCGACCACGTATCACAGCTGCCGCTGAGGTAGACGCTTCGGAGAGCATCCCAGTAGACACAGAACCGACTAACTACTAAAAGCTACAGTGACGCGCGGGAGGCAGCGAAGTGACGTGTGCATTGACGCACGCACTAGGCACACCTCATTTTTATACACTCACGATTTGGCGGCGAGAGCGCATCGCAGTAGGCACAGCACCGACGAAATCCAAGAGCAGGTGACACGTGGGAGGCAGTGACGGAAGCAGTGACGTGACGTCACGTGTGTATAATGACACACGCACTATATAGGCACATCAGCCTTAACCGAGGAGTACGTCACCGTGGCACCCTGGAAGCGTGCTCGTCTCGCACCCTCATCGAAATGTGTCAAATTTTCTTTTCGATTCCATTAATTGACTTCGTTTACAGAAACTTGCCTGCCAAATTTGACGTCAATCCGAGCGTTTCTGGCGCGTTTTTTAAGCGAAGCCTTTATAGGCTCACAAGTGTCGGCGGTGGTGGTGGTGGTGTCACGCTGAAAAGTGGGCCGATCCTGGCGATAGTGCAGAAAGGGTCCAAGCTCAAAGGCACATACCAGGGACAAAAAAAAAAAAAAAAAAAAGAGAGAGAGAGAGAGAGAGAGAGAGACAGGAAGAAAGAAAATCACCACGAAGGTCGCATACACACACGACAAGCTTCGCTTACCACCATTTTGTCGACAGGGGAAGGGCTGGTGATTTTTTTACTCTTCGCGCCGTCAGCTATTTTTGGTACCATCATTCGGTCACGCCGCCAACGGGCATATAATGGCTTCGCATTAAAATTAATATGCGGTATATCGTACGCGGTAGCGTTAACGGCCCCGTGACGCAGAAAATCCGGCGTCGGCAACCGGCGTCGGTGTGCGATGCGGGTGGCGGAGAAAATCATCCCCAACCCCGATCGCGCAGGCCCTCCACGTGGTGCAAGGTTTTCCGCGAACAAAAATTGAATTTCTCGCAGTGAAATCTGTCAGGAAAATGATAAAGTACGACTTCGCCATTCGGCGTCGGATTCGCCGTCGGATTGTTTACCAATCGGCGTCGGATTGTAATTTGAATGTACGAGAAAACCTAATTCTGCTACGGAGGAAACTCAAACGCAAACCCCTTTTCCAGGATTTCTACGAGACCTTTGATACCGACTGTCCGAGCATTACGCTGTGAAGGTTCGTATCATCGTGCCAACCAGTAACACTTTTGCTCGCAAAAATATATTTTATAACTGTCGGTATCTTGCATTAGGTAAAAAGTATTGGTTAAAACTCGTACGCAGACGCACCTGCTTCAAGCACGCTGGGGTTGTCACAATTCCTGCAGAAATATTTTGACAAAAGATGAAGGACTAACTTGAGCCTCATGGAATGTTGTGCAAGATAACATGATAAGAGCTTGACACATGGTGCGATTTATTACGAACAACTTTGGTTGTATACGAGTTGGGTCTAAACAGTGCCTCGCAAATTTTACCGATTCCCACTTGTGCAGTGCGTGGGATATGCGCAATTATTTTACGTAACATTTTAATTCACATATCGGTAGAGACTTTTGAGTAACAATTAACTTTCAGAAAAGGACGAAGCAAGTGTTCAGCGAATCCTCCACGGCTCTTTGAACTCGTTACTGCCACAGCAGCCGATACTCGGTGCTGACGTTCCCAAAAACGTTTCAAAAACGTGTCGGTTATCTCGACGCGACGAAACTTTATACTGTCGGGGCGTTTACATGAACAGGACGAAGACGCCTTGAGTCCGCTTGTCGGGTTGAGATTTGCCCGTCGCGTTCACGCAAACTCTAACCGGCAGGCCTGAACAAACGTCGAGTCGGGCTGAGCCAGCCCGACGCATCTGGAGCACGCATGTAAACGCAGACGGGTGGGGTACGTCGTTGTAGGGACATCCTCATCCACAGCCCCTTAGCTTTTGTGACGAAAGACAAACTTAGCTGCATGCTGTAATCCGTGTAGATTACAGCGCATTCACTGAGGAAACCCGACCGGTCAACCGAACAGACAGCCACGGACCAGAGGACTGCTGCGCTTTTCAAAGACGTCTGGGCTCTGCGAATATGCGCGGTGAACGTTTCTGATATTTCTTTTTGGTGGCTCACTTCTCATCCTTTTCTTTCTCCGTTTCTCCTTTTTTTTCTGGCCTTCTCCTTCCCCCAGTGTAGGGTAGCAAACAAGGAATCTCTGTTGAGATGCAGTTGAATATCAGGCACTACTTCTGCAAGGGATGCGCCGGACCAAGTCGGTAACTATCGGTCACGTTGTGGTAATTAATATTCACAATACAATACCGTCGTCTGCCTTAGAGTGACCTTATAGTTCACCTAATGATTCAGGCTACAGCTCATCGCAGGGCAGTCTTTCTCACTCCTGCGATCGTTAGGCTTCCTACGAAAATCACTAGGAGGAGCTCTGGCACTGCGGTCGTTCGGCTGCCGTGGGAATGATGGTTTGTATATATACATGGATTTGTATGATCTTCTTGCTTGCGGCTTCGAACGTTCTTGTGGCGTTGTTTATTGCGCGTCACATATCTTAATGTCCGACCAATTATAGTTTTCTAAACACAACGAGGCAATAAGTATCGGTACACAGGCGCATCAATTGCGAATTGTTGGACTTATAACGCAATAACTTGTTGCAGACGATCGACTTGCAAAGTCGCGAAGCCGTACGAAGCCAGAAGGACGAAGTTGCTGCATTTAACGCCATACTCGCGACTCTCGCAGTTACCATATAGCCCGCCAGAGTTCTTTCTAGTAATTGTCGCTCGAAACCCCTATGGCTGTCATCGGTCCGACGTCGTGCCTCGAACGCGTCAGTTGTCTCGCGAGATTGCCGAAGTCAAGCAGCATTGAGTCAATGGCCTAATTCCAAATTCAGATGGCTTCTGTTGTGCCCGTACCCTCCGTTGTGGCACAGTGCACGCTGTGGCGTTCTGGCGCTAAGCACGAAGTCCCGGGTTCGGTTACACTGCGGGCCTCGGCAACCGCGTTTCTATGGCGACGACGTGCAAAAGAAAGCCCTCGTGAACTTTAGATTTAAGTGCGCTTTACAGAACGCGCGGGTATAGTTATTCCCTATGCGACGACCTCTCATATAGCTCCAGTGTTAGACCTTATAGGACGTTAATCACCGTGAATCCAATATTATGTCATCGTTATAGTCCTCGTTGTCCGCATCGATCTGACAGTCACGGTTTCTCTGCAGCAGGGTGATGTCCCTCCCCCTCGCCTTTAACGAGAAGCGTGCTTTAACGGGAAGAGTGCTAACGAGAAGAGAGCTTAATTAATCAAACACATCATATGCGTTACTCACAGGGCTGGACGGAGGAGTCCTGGGCCGCGACGGCGGCCGCCAGGAGCAGCAGCAAGGACGCGCAACGCATGTCCTTTCTTCAGCGAAGTCCTGGACGACGACACTCCCCTCGTATTATCGCCTCTCTATATAATCGACGCGACGGGAGTGTATCCCAGGATGCGACTGAACGTGTCCCCGGTTCCCGACAAGATGCGGCCGGCGCTCCTCTGGACCTGTGTATCGTGGCAAGTGTTGCGCGACTCCGAGACAGGTGACACCGGCAGGACGACATCCGGACACAGCCCTTCTCTCTCTCTCTCCCCTCCCCTTCTCTCTCTCTTTCTCGATCAGTTTTTGTTTATTTTGCTGACCCTGGCCATATAACCGAATGTACGAGGCAGCGGGCGTCTGCCACTGCGACCGCCGCATGATCTCACGCCGTATCGGTCACGATCGGTCCCAAGTGCAGCCACCAGCACGACGAGCAAGAAAGCGTTCTCGTCCGTCGGGTATCTCTCCCGGAGTAACAGGCGTACAACCGGACGTTTGAGGAAGGAAGAGACAGACTTACATGCCGGTTATGGCCACTCACCGAGCCGGGCTCTCTCCGGACGCTGACCCCCGTCTTCGTCGTATCGAAGGGGCCACGCCGTGATCGAAATTGAAAAAAAGATTCCCAATGAGCTTGCGAGGACAAAAACAACGACAACAAAAAGAAAGGATATGATGAAGAAAGAACTGCCTAGCCGTGCCTTCTGCAGATGGAATGGCAGTTTGTCTTTCGTAAGTCCGGAAGTCGTCTGCCGTGCGAACGAACGTCGGGCGCATCGTGTGGGTTTTATTTTATCGCAGCGGCAGCGTTTGTGTATACACTCAACTGTTCGGCACGTATGTCTCTTTTATGGATAGGCAGTTCTTGTGGGGTTTAGCTTTTTTATGTGTGTGTATCTTTAAAGCGAGTGGAAGATTCCATCGTCTAGGTGTTTATGTATATATATATACGCTGCTTGACGTGCGTTTACTTCAACCTAAAAACAATAATAAGGGTTTATCTGCTGGTTACCGTCTGCTTTCTTAAAATGCTAAAATCTTGCACGAACATCGCATTTAGCGTTATGTGGTCAGTATATATAGGGAGACATTTGGCGCTGCATTCTGCAGTCGAACCGTTCCGGTTCGTCTGTAGAAAATGAACTGCTGTCGTCTGCGAACTCGGCGCAACAAAGAGCGAGATGAGTGAACTGGCCCGCCAGCGTCTGTTTGCGCACACATATCCTATTAGCAGAGGGCTGCCTTTAAGTATACTCTCGTGGTACACTGTTAACAAATTTACACCCTTAGGCGTGTTTTCTGTCTTGAACACACACCCTTACATTTTTACGGGTGTAAGAGTGTGGGTTATAGGCCTATTTGTACCCTTAAGGAAACGTAAGGGTTATAAATCGGTTTATAGTGTAGCCTTTGGTACATTACGATGCGCATTGCCCTCGTGCAATGATTGAACTATTTACTCGTAATCGATTACGTAAAATATTCATCCCAGAAATAAAGTAGCATGCATGGGGAAATGTATAAAAGTGGTTTGAGCATACTCTATTCGGTCAACTTTCATGAACAATTCACCCCAGTTTGATATACCGGGTGTTCAAAATTAAGCTTTGCGGAATTTTAAAAAAAATCGCCTGTGGCAGGTAGCGTAATCCTTATCATTGGGCTGGGTTATTCGATGAGGCGGACATTAGTAGCACGAGAAATCGAAACACATATTCAAGTAACTCAAAAAATTCCCTAATTAACTTTTTAGTTACCTTACAACAAATATTGCAAGTTACGAATTGTAGCCGGTGAGCTTGTCAGGCGTATCCACTTGCAATGCATTTACAGAATGACACCAGTTCGGAGATATGCGCGATCAAACTCGCCGTAAAAAACTAAAACTAAATTATGGGGTTTTACGTGGCAAACCGACGATCTGATTATGAGGCACGCCGTAGTGGGGGACTCCGGATTAATTTGGACCACCTGGGGTTCTTTAACGTGCACCTAAATCTAAATAAATGGGTGTTTTCTGCATTTCGCCTCCATCGAAATGCTGCCGCCGTGGCCTTAAAAATGCACTGTTGTTCCACTTACTTTTTTACCAAAATGTTGTTTTATACATTGAAGCACAAAAGTAACTGGAACGTCCATGTCTTTCGCCCCACACTTTGGGAAATAATATCTCGAAACTGGTGTCATCCTGTAAATTCATTTCAAGTGGATGTGTCTTGCGAACTCACCGGCTACAATTCGTAAATTGCAATATGTGTCGTAAAGTAATTAACTAAGAAGTTAATCAGTGAGTTTTTGTTAATTAGTCGAATATGTGTTTCGATTTCTCGTGCTACTAATGTCCGCCTCTTCGAATAACCAAGCTCAACGATAAGAATTATGCTATCTGCCACAGGCGATTTAAAAAAAATTCCGTAAAGCTTAATTTTGAACACCCGGTGTATAGGCCGTTCCCAGATAAGGTCTTGGAAGTTTCACAGCAAGCGGCGCGCATCCATGGGCCGTACAGTTTAGGCAGGTGGTGGCAACATGAGTCCGATATACCTGCAGCATGTGGGTATACCTGCGGCTGCAAAATGTTTTCGTTTCTCTGCTTTGCGGAAAAGCAAGAAGAAGAAAAAAAACGCAATTCATGGCACTGTTGGCGAGAATTGTGTTAGCAATTGTGTTGCTATTGTGTGTGCGTCTGCGTTTCTGTTCACGTCCCGTCTTCTTCGCGCAGTTTAAACATTTTGCAGAATCTCTATGAACCGACTAGCCCAACCACGTGCCTTAATGGAGTAAAGGGGCCGATTTACTCTCCAAAGGCATTGTTTTACTCTCGCAAAATGTCGGGTGGAGTAAAATGCATTGTTCACTCCGTAAGCACCTTAGAGAGTGAAACGTTCTTTTTACACTGTCCTGCTGAGAGAGAATAGAACTCCCGTTCTACATGCATGCGGCAATGGAGAGCTAAACGTAGCTAATACTCGGCGATTCAACTGTAGGGGCTGGTCAGAAATATGGCGAGATATACTTCTTGCATGGAAGAAGGAAATAAACTAGGAGGCAACATTACCTCCCCTTTCGCCGCCTTTTCTCTCTCAAAATGCCAGCTCCCTCCTAGTTCTTTATTTACTCCATGCTTGCTAGTTGTCTTGCGGGGTCGTCAGATCCACACAGTTTTGATGCTAATACGCCGGCAGCATTCGTCTTGTAGCGGTCATTGCCTCTCATCTCTAGCAAATGTTTCATGTTTTTTCCCGGCATAATTAACATGCGTGAGATGATCGGACCACTGTGCTTAACCAGAATAGGTTAAATTACGAGGACCACACGCAACGTACAGCTGACTCGCTGTGCACAAACGATTTCATAATTTTAGTTTGTTAACGTACGTAACTATTACCCTTTATGGATAAACCCGGTTACCGGAGCCGTGGACGGTAGTAGCAATTCGAAGCAATGCTTAAGTCGCCAGCAGCGTAGGTAGTAAACGTTATCTGGGACAGCGCTTTAGAGTAGCTATTGGTTACATGGGTGCCGCAATCTCAGAAGGACAGTGTAAAAGGAACGTTTCACTCTCTAAGTTGCTTACGGAGTGAACAATGCATTTCACTCCACCCGGCATTTTGCGAGAGTAAAACAATGCCCTGAAGAGTAAATCGGCCCCTTTACTTCATTAAAGCATACTGCTGGGCTAGTCGGTTCATATAGATTCTGCAAAATGTTTAAGACTGCACGAAGAAGATGGGATGTGACCACGTTTGTGGAAGTCTGCACCACAAGAGAACGTCACCGACGTGGCTGCTCATAGACCCCTGGTAACCCGTTATTCGTAAATAGGAATTTTTAGCTTGTGCCTTCACGGAATACCGGACTACCATGGAGACGTAAATTGGAGCTGTCGTGTTGATGGGGCCACGGGTCGGCGCAGAGTTTAACCAAAGTGGACACATATGCATTACTGCAGAAGTCAGCTATACTCTACTGAGCTGCCAGTGTAAAGTGTTGGCATAGAGAACTGAATTGTTAACGTACAGCCTTTTTCTTAAGCTTTTCCTAAACAAGAACACATATGTGGAACGGGAACGTGCCTGCTATTAGGATGTGTAATATAAAAAAGTCAGAAGATTCGGCATAAACGTTGTTGCTTGCTGCCTTGTACGTATCCGGTAATCCGTTATTCCGTAAATAATACCTATACCGACAGGAAAAAGTGTGTACAGCAACTCCTAGTTTTCTATAGTAAATTGAGGCAATTACTGTACAGGTGTGACGGCAGCAGTGTGCGCGAGCCGTTGGATTGGTCCCAGTCTTTGCGCTCCGTATTACCGTAACGATTGTACTGCACCCCCCCCCCCCCCCCCTGTCGAAAAATGTACTTGAGCGTATCACGAGTTTGAAGTTCAGAGGTATTCACCTGGTGTGGTTGAATAAGTCGGTCCAGAATAGCACCCCTGGTGTCGCGCAACATTTACGGGACTAAACAAGGCAGGGTTAACATGGAAGGTATAGACCCGAAATTATCTGCAGTGGTCACACAAGGGATGTTTCATGCTGGACTCGAGCTAGAACCTACGTTCCGGCGCGAAGGAACTTGCGTCAGGCTTGTCCAAATGGTGGCCCCTTGTTCAAATGGTGGCCCACTGTTGATCGCCTTGACTGCATACGGGGCTAACACGCAGCGTATCGTGGAGATGCATAAGTAGTGTCAAACCGGCCTGATCAGTAATGCACCGTTTCCGCACATCGCAGAGCAGAGTGCCGACACGTTATCGCCTGATGAATACGGGGCACGGTGAAGAAAAAAAAAAAAAAACGTGGTCCCTTGGTGCCATAGGCGTTGCCTTGAGGCCTGCTCCATTAGCCTTGGATTGGTGCGTACTGAACAGTGCCCGTCACCTGCTGCGACTGTGTTTCCTGTGAAAGAAAAAAAACAGTAGTTGGTTACGGCATGCCCTGCAGTTGCTATATTCCTCAACTCCGTGCATTAAAACCAAGGTGCACGACTATGCAGTTACGGAGAGGTATTGCTTCTCGAGCAGTCCGATAGATGGCGCCATCATGAAAGAGTACTTAGGGTGCCTCGATGCCCAGCGGCGCTGGCATCGAGGCACCCTAAGAGTACTGAGCAAATATTTGCCATAGGGTGAGGGAAATGAGCGTGCTGCAGGAAAAACCCGGGGACAACTCAGCTCATCCTAACGGAATGAGAAGAAGAAAAAAAAAGAAAGAAAGCGAGACCAGTAGAAAGCGCCCACTTTCCATCCGCTTTAAATCCCAGCGCTGGGATTTAAAGCGGATGGAAGCATTAACCGGTCAGCAGTTGAGATTTGAATATTTATGGCGGAAAAGCAGGGAAGAAATTTGATAGGACCGAATCCATTGCAGGGCATAGGTAACGGTACAAGGTAAGTATGGAGGCTTTAAGGAAGAGAGAAAAAAATTGAGACAGATAAAAGGCTAGATTGATAAATATCTATCGATTAATTGATTAGCTCAAGCAAGCTGGGGGATTGTTGCTGCCCTCGTCTCGTAGGAGATGTCAATGAATAATAATAATAATAATCATAATCATAATAATATTATAGCGTAGCAATTGAGCAATAAACTTTTAGAATATTGGTTCGCGGCATAGGTATAGAAGAACCAGAGCGACGTTACACATAGTCTGAGAATGGTGTAATCATTCTCTTACTAGGAGTCGGAATTAAAACACATCTAATTACATTCAGGTGGCATATAAGCTTGAATACTGTGCTAGATGTGCGGTGACGCGGCGCCGGCTGAATGGAAGCGTCACGGATATGGGTTAGTGGAAGACAATGGGCGAGCATCCGCCCCACTTCTCTAGAACGCGTAACTGCATGGCCCTCGTTTGACTGATTAGCTGGCACGAGCAAATACGAGGTAGCCTCCGCTGCACATCACGTGGTTGTTGAGACGGGGGAGTATATGTTGTGTACAAAATACACCGGACGTTTTGTCAAGTTCGTTTCAAGCAACCGCGGTGTCGTGTCGTTGTCCTTGTAGTAACATTATACCAATGGATCTTTCTTTACGAGTTTGCTCTTTAACTTTCAACGCCTTTGAAGTTCCAAAGTTCAACTAAGTGGAACGAAGTCGGGTGCGATGTCGCAGTATACGCGCTGAAAGCATGTCCTCCGAGACTAGCAGGCGATGTGCAAATGCATGATGCGAAGGTGGCGCCACTTGTCGGCATAGAATCCCAGTAGTTACAGCGCAAAAGAATAAAAACTCGGAAGACCCAGTGGTATAGTGTAGACATTTCCCAAGTAATATAACTATAAATAACTCTGGCGTTGCGACCGTTCACCTATACCACGGGAATGATAGGCACGCTGCGTGGATTAGTCCAATTAGCATAGTGGCAAAGTCGTTCGAAGCCGGGAGCACGAAGTTTTTGAAAACCTATGTAACTGCTGGCCGAACCACTGTGGTTGCAGCTCCTTGAAACACTATATAGCGCCAGATTTCCCTGTTGTAATTTTTTTTTGTAAGAATGTTCATGAACTATTTGAGAAATGTGGAATACTTGGCAGTGGCTAGGACGCGGACATACTTAACCGACATCGCGTGTGACACCTCATTTTGTTTTGTTTGCGTTCACTCATGTCATTATACAGCAAAGCTGTTATTGCGACTAGAAGCGCGCCCAAAAACGTTATATGCTCGTTTTTCACGGTTTTATGAAAAAAGCAACTCTCACAAAGCCTATATCTTGAGTAAATGTGGGGCTTGTTCGGGGCAATATTCAGGCAAATTTTTAAAAGTATATGTCAATTAGGGGTTAAATAAAAAATGTCACAGTTTCGCCCTAAGGGTGAAGCAATAAATGCGATAGCAACACAGCAATGTCATACGAAGTAAGGTGAGCGGCTTTGGTAGCAATATGAATTGTAGTAAACATGAGCTTATTAAGTAAGCAGGTGTGCTGCGGCGTAAGTAGACCGACATGAAGAGAGACTCGATGGCCACGAAAAGGCGCGCGTGAAACGTTGGTGTTGATGAGAAGCGCTTCCCGTGGGCAGCGCCTGAGAAGGGACATACCTGTAGCGCTGCACTGCCGATCCGGGCAGCATTGCATGTGTAGCGTGCGTTGGAAAATGTGGCCCGACTATTACTAACTGAATTAACTAGCATGGTGTGAGCGCGCAAAGCAAACATGAATAGATCACACTCAATGACTGCAGATAACGACTGTCAAAACGCTGGCAGCAAGCGCATCCGCCGCAGCGGCCGAAGGCTTCAACGGAAACTGAGCGGCGAATGCACAGCGCATACAAAGGTCAGAGCCGTGTGGAGATAAGAGACGGTGCGAGCGAGCGACACAGCTGGGCAAAGTACGAACGCGGTTGTTGGCATAGCTGCGCCCCCCCCCCCCCCCCCGCTCCCTCTCGCGCTGCCTTCCCTCTTGTTTTCACGTGGGAGATTGAGTGGCACGTTCGCCTTGCGCCCGGTTGCAAGATAGGCCTTTGGTGCCGGAGCACAGCGTCGCCCCCCTCCCTCCCTCCCTCCCTTCCATACCCCCACGGCGACGGTCGCGTTTGCTTTCCGCCGTGCGTTCGCTCTCCGTGATAGCGCGCGTCTCCCGCACGCTTCCGCTCGGGCATACGGCTCTCGGCGACGATTTTATCTATACGGAACCTCACGGCGACGGCGACGGCGACGCCGACGGCAGAAATCCGGTTGAAGTGTCCATATAATTGCTATCACAATAAAATTGTTAAAACCTCGTTATCGGCCCGTTTAGAAGAGTTTAATGAGTTTTTCCTCTTCCGTTGGAGGACCATAAACGTCAGAGATTGCATACATTGAGGGAATGGAGACCACTATATATGGGTCACGTGTACAGAATGTTTAAAGGAGGAGTTGCTTATTTGTCAAGGGATGGGGCCCTTGCAGGTGTCGGCCGCAGCAGTATACATCGCAGGTTCATGGATCAGTCTAATATGCAGGTCACTATAAACTTATACTTTTGCGCATACACTATACTGTTCGCGGGGAAATGGAGATGCTTGGAGAAGTTAGGGCCGTTTACTATACAGTTTGGGAAGTTACATCTTCCCAAGCAGCTTCGCTGTACACTGGGTTTGCGATTCTGGGAGGTCAAACAGGTCTGCTAGATGTTTTGTTTAAACTTTCTGCGTTAAATCAAATATATAATTTCTTATTTAGTGAATAATACCACACTTTTTTTTCTGCCATCAAGTGATTGAAATCGCAGTTTGATAACGGTGCTCGCCTTCTCGCCCTACGGTGAGGCGCACAGTTGCGTCACTCATACATGGGCGTGACAGCCTGTACCAAGGTGTGATGGTTGTACTAGCGGTGACGGTTGTACAATGACACGACTGTTGTACTCGGACGTGACAGTTGTCCAAGGACGTGACGGTTGTAGAAGGGCGTGACAGTTGTACAAGGGCGTGAAAGTTGCGTATAGTATAAGCAGTTCATGTTTTTTTTTTTTCTGGGGGGGGGGGGGGGAGTTGTGGGGAAAATTGCTTGGAATTTATTGCGCCGCAGAAATTAGCAGGGTCCGCTGCTTATAGAAGTAGTTATGAACTGCTCAGATGGCTCGTTTGAAGTCTTGCATTTAAAGTCAATCGCGTCTTTGGGTTCAGCCGGTATAGTCTGCTTTTCGTAATCTTAAATGTACGCCTCTGTGGTAAAAGCGATCCCGAGAAAGTCACTCAGTTATCGCATCTTCGCTGATTTAATCAATTTCGACGAACATTTTCAGAAGCTCCCCGTGTATGTTTTCATAGCGCCGACCGCGGGCTTTGCCAATACAACTCGTTCAGGATTGAGTTGTCTGTTTTCGTGTTTCTTTCTTCGTGGTGAGTACTATTACGAGTGCACAAAACTCGCGTTGGTGACTTAGCATGATGCAAAGTGCCCATTGTTCTTGCAGCTCGTCGTGCCTATACGTTCGAGCTCAAGCTGCAGTGGAAGCGCCAATCTCGCCAAGCCGAATTCAACTGAACGTCGGCAACGAGGCTTAGAAGCGTTTGGAGACACGCGCCGCACAAAGCGTACCAGTTGGTCAACTTTAGGCTTGGCGTGAAGGAACGAAAGAATAAACTTTGTCGAATAAAAGATCATCTTGTGGCCTGTTTGGGGGGAAGGGGGTGGGGGGTGCAGAAATAGGGAAGTCGTTAAGTTTCGATTTAGTGCAAGTAGGGTATATGTCACGTGTTTTTCATTAAAAGATAGCGAACCATCGGCTCAAACCACATGCGGAAGTTATTGGCTGCGGCCATTTACGGAGCATTGGTGAAAATATATTCCTCCATATTGCTGATGGAACACGGCGCGTCGAGCATTCCGTTACATGCGGTAATGTATTTAGTGAAGTGGTCGTATGTAGGCAATACTGCGCAGTCTGAAGGGTGAAATGGAGTTGCATGGCCATAGCCAATAGGGTTGGTTTGATCGATGGATTAATGCACTATTTTTTTTCTCTTGCTACTGATCGGAAAGAAATGACGAAAAAAAAATATGTACGAGAATGTTTCCGCCATACTGAAGGTGTTTAAAGCTGTCTTGAGACCGAACATATACATTGCAAATGCTATATACCGGAAATCTATTCGCATGTGATTAAAACCCTGAAAGAGAGCTCGTAATCGAAAAGAACCACTAAAGCAGTGCAGACTCGTTGGGATATAGTGCGTCTAAATTATTAATTTTACAGCGCCAGCTTCACTGTATCAACGTACGTGATTCGTTATGTACAGAGCGGTTCACTGCTGACCGCTTGACTGTCTTGACAAATTTCGAAAAACAAATGTTAAAGTGCGGAATTTATTTATGACATGCATATTAACAGCGAAGCTGTTTAAGCCAGCCGTAATTTGTGGTTCGTATCAAGAAACTGCCGCGCCGTAGCCATGGCAACCAGGAGGGCGGAGGAGGGCGGTGCGGCGCATGCGCACGCGGTCCTCCTCCTTGCCAGCTCCCTCCCTTCCCGACCCCCGCCTCTCTTCTCTCCGCGGCGCGCTGAGCCAGGAGAAAAAAAAAAGCGAAAGCTTGCACTAGGCCGCGCAAAGCTCAAGACACAGCGAAGCTGGCCGATTGATATCGAGCAGCTAGCCTCCAAGGCGTTCGGCGTCGGCAAGCAACAGCGTTCCTGGCACTGTGCCAACCTTGGTTAGCATGCCTGCGTTTGTGGCATTCCAGGAACGTGTGTCGCTCGTAGGCACCGACGCGTCCAACGCTTGTCACGCGAAATGTCGCGAAAGGGAAGGTACCTCCGAAAATGATCGAAAACATGCGTATTTAAGTCAAACCAAGTTAAGACATAGCAGCAACCAAGTTAATACGTAGCAGTAGCAGCCAGTAAGACTTGAGGATCGACAGTTTCGCTGTGCCTAAGCTTTGCACGGCTGATTGCGAACTTGCCCGTTTTTTTTTTTTTTTTGCATAACGTTGCTTCGTACTTCGAATAAATATAAACACCATGCCCCGCATAGTTTACCGAGGATACCGGGGGTAAACAACTAAATGCCGTGTATAACGCATAACAATTGGGAGAAAGCGAGTATTCAGTAACTAATTTCAAAGCACATAAGCAACCTACACAGTTCAAATTTTCAGTACACGTCATCAAAAAGTGGCCCTCATTTCTTTAGTATATGAAATATCTGCTGTTCTTACTACTGCCGGGAAACAAGTAATAGTGTAACTCCTATATAGATTTTCTTCTTGTGGGGCAAAAAAAAAAAAAAAAAAAACAAAAACAAAAAAACGACAACAACAACAAAAGAATAAACACGGACGTAGAAGAAGGGAACGAAGACACACACTGCAACATGATTACTGCAAACATGTCACACCAACAAGCCCAAGTGTCTACACTCATGGTTTTATATCGAAACAGCCTGAATATGAAATCGACAAGGTCAGAAGTGACACGTGCCTTTTAAAAAAATTCACGTCATTGTTCTATAGGTATTTAAATGGCTCTGCACGTTCGACCAAGGTCATTTTCATGAACATATCTACGATAAGTCATGATCACAAAATGAAATTCCACACAACACCTGTAGGAAGTTTGAGTAGATGTTTAATCGATGGTGATAAGATACTGAGACTTTTTTTATTTTTTTATTTATTGATACTGCGATCTTATACAAGACCTTAGCAGGGTGGGCATACAATATACAAGTAAAGGTCCGTTGGAAACATCCAACGTAATTCCAAGAGTAATCATTAATCCATTCACAAATAAATCATAAATCAAGATCCAGGAAAAGAAATGCAACAACATAAGACACAATTGCAACACAATGATATAGTGTAGTATAAACGATGTTAAGAAATTACAGATAGCTTTCAAACATTTGCAGTGATGTTTGTGATACTGCATCATTATTAAGATTATTCCAATCTGTAATCGTTCTGGGGAAATAAGAACACTTATAGGAGTTAATTCTAGCGTTTAATGGTGTCACTGTAAAATCGTGCCGTTGTCTTGTGTTATGTCCTGAGGAGTACGATATAATGTTGGATGTGTTAAGATTGTATTTACCTTGGAGTAATTGAAAAAAGAATTTTAAACGGCAGATACGGTTTCTATGAGAGACTGGAAGCAAACCACTTTGATTAAGTAGATGAGTGATAGATGAACGGCCAAATGAATTATAAATAAACCGTACTGCTTTCTTTTGAATTCTCTCCAATTTAGCAGTGTTAGTTTTAGTGAAGGGATCCCAGATTATGATGGCATATTCTAACATGGGACGAATAATGGTATTATATGCGAGAAAACGTACACTGGGGGGCGTGAGCTTCAAAGCACGTCGAAGGAAAAAGAGTTTGCGGAGGGCGTTAGCGGTGACGTTATCCACATGTTCGGTCCAGGAGAGGTTTTTACAGATCCGAAGCCCTAGGTACTTGTAGCTGTTCACTTCTGAAATATCATTATTATTAGCAGTTACAACAGACTGCAACGTTATGTAGGCTATCTCTGGACGGAGATAAAATAGTTGCCACATTTGATAATCCAACGATTCCATGCCGTAAGGCATGTGCCAGTCGTCGACATGCAACACAATTATTCTGGTTGCAAACAAATTTTGCAAGAATGGCTTTTGAAGGGACTAGCTTTCCAAAAAAAAAAAAAAAAAAAAAAAAACGCAAAATAAATAGTCGTCGAAGAAAAGGCCAGACTGTATGCAAAAAAAGAAAAGTGCTGAAGGACCTGTGTTCCGTAGAAATGTACAGTTGCAAGGAAAATATAACAGGTTCTAGCGTGAAAGATGATGAAACTGCCACACGACCAGACTGTCAATAACACTAAATGGCACACTACAAACAAAAGCCAGCGGTTGTCATGTGGGCTTCCGCCGCGAAATCGAAAACAAAGCTTGCATTACAAAGTTTTGTTTATGCATTGTTTCGAAAACTATTATGGCCTTCACTACTGATTAGTTGCGATACTTGTTTAGCAGACGAAGAACAGTACCCAGACTTCAAGATTAGTTTTCTTTTTCGATATATTTGGTTACTTTCAAATATCCGGAAGTCCCGATTAGTACATTTGTAATACGAATAGAAATTGTTACTGTGTAATATTCGATTCGCATTCGAATATTCACCCATCCATGCGAATTTTATATTTGAGAACCGCGCGCTAAAGCTTGGTTTCGTTTGTACTCTAATAGGTGGCAGGAAAAGCGCGCTTTCTGGATCTTAGTTTCTTTTGATAGCAACAGATGGCGACACAATAAACGTTCTCGTGCTTTCGCATTACTCTAGAGATGTTCTAGGTTGTTTTCTTTTTTTCCTTACAAGAGATCGAAGTAGGTTTATCGATCCAGACTCCTATATTTTAGGTGTACCAGTGCCACTCGGAACTCCTATACTTTGTTCTGGAACACTTGCAAGCGCAGACTTCATGCACCGCTGTATACTGGATGTAGCAGACGACAGGAGGTTTAGGATATGAGATGACACGTGAGGTGCTCGAGGTAGTTGTTTAATATTCCCTGGCATCAGGTCTTCTACGCAACAGGAAGCCACTTTATGTGATACACTTTTAGATTAATGTCGACCTCGAATTAAGTTAGGCCTGCGCGATCTTGACTGTTAAGTCGGCAGTAGAAAGTTCCGACTCAATTTGACAGCACTTCGAAACGCGCCATGCTCCCTCCAGCTCACGTGCTTTTGTATCAACACAAACGACGAAAAGCAAGAGCACGTCGTTTAGAAGCATTCTTTTTTTCCTACCCGAATTCTGTACAGGCTTGTATTTCTAACAATACTGTGCAAACGCGTGACGCCTAAAGTGACGATCGACGTGAGCGATACAGCGCACCCTGACTTTTCCTCACAGCGCGCTGACAAGAGGGACAATCTGAGAGCATGGGGCGCAGGCACGGGGTTGCACCCAACCCAAACCCTACACTGCAGGCCACTCGAAAGAAACCACGGGATGGGAGACGCGATGGAGCTGCTGCATGCATTCTTGTATACGGCTCAGCGGGAGCGCTCACGCCGTCCGCGCCGCAAGCGCATAACTTTGCGAACCATCACAGCCGCGAAACGACGCCAAACAGTACAACTACTAGTTCACACAAACACAATATCGCTTGCAAACGTTGGCGTCATCAATTAGTCGAGCAAAAATTAAAAAACATCATAAACATTGGACAAAATGACAATAAAGTAGTTTGTATTTATGACTGCAGGTGGCGCGACAACTTTTGAGTGAGAATTTTGTTCACGGTAAGCATGCACGTTTTCTTTAAAGATTGGGATCACGCAGTGTGGTTTTCAGCAGTTCAAGAGGCCACCTCCTCCTCTTTACTCCTGCGTGCTCCTCTCTCGTTCCTCCGCTCAGCAACGTAAAGGGCACGCGCTGCACTCAGCGGCCGCGTTGAGAGTCGGCGTCGTCGGCGCCAACGCAGTACGTACAGCCTGGCCAGCCGTGCTCCAAACATGGTCGACCGGCCGCGCCAAACCACCTGACTCGGGGCTTCTCGGGAGCAGGCTCGGTGAAAGCAGCTGATCGTCACCGTGCTCCGGGCCGGCTTCAGCTTTCGGACCCCGAGTTGCCGCTGCTCTCTCTCGGCGTTCTCTGCGTGCGGAAGAAGCTCGTCTCCTCGTTCGGCGGACAAGCGTGGGCAAGGACCGTTTTGGGGCAGAAAAAAAAGATTTGTTCGTCGCGGCGTGCTGCTGGCCGCCTCTCTCTCGAAGGAGCATTCTTCGGCCGCTCCAAGTGCGCGTGTTTTTGTGTGTTGTGTGTTGGGTGCCGTGTCTTTACGCCAAAACACAAACGCGATGACCCCCCGCGACGTCAGTTGAACGCGGAGATGCCCTGTCGTGTTCGCTGTTAAGAAAGCTCGCGGTATCGCTGTGATCCGAGCAGAACGACCAACGTTGCATGCGTTAGTTGTTTCCCTCTCTGGCGATTCGCCAAGTGCCGATTGTGCGCTATCCTGACGTGCAGTGCGCGTGTTGTGCCTTCCGCGACTGCGGCAGCTGCCAACGCCTGTGTGTCGTCTGCACGACTTTTGCCGCTTCCTAAATCTTCGACAGCTGACAACTTCAAGAAGTTTCGAAGACAGTTTGCACCCGGCTTCGAGGGATCGCCGGAACGGTCAGCTGCACGACTTCCGCGAGCAACAGGTAAGGACGCTTTACATGTTCGGCTCGCGCGGTCACGCTTAAAAAGGGAACGTCAAGTGACTGCTAACGCTTAACCGACTTACACTTTTGAGCGGTTTTGTTTGACAGAAGGCGCCGACGCAGCGCAATTCATAGACGTCTGCTTGAGGATGGCTAGTCTTTTAAGCCGCTACGTCTAATCTCAGTTGTGATGCCGCTGTGACGCATCCGCAAATTGATGCGAATCTACGACACCAACTCGATCCTTGTCTGTTCAAATAATCACGCATCAATCGATTGAGGTTGTGTCTGCCCAAGCACTCGGCGTCACGCGACTTAGCATGATTTTAGCAGCATCAACAGACACGTGGTTCAGCAAGCGCGCACCGCATGACTCTTCAGTCACGGGTGGAACACGAAACCGCGGTGGTTCCTATTTTTGCGGCAGCGTTTGCCAAGACCTCGTTTTCGACAGCCATGTGGTGACACTCTGTCTGGCCCTATGGTTGTTTCTTAAGACCTACGCGATGGCTTCCTTAGCAGTGCCGGCGTGCTTTTTTTTTTTCTTTGTTTCCTCACTTTCTTTACTGCTTAATGCCGGTGACAACTGTACAAATACAACCGCACCGATGCGGAGCAATTTAGTACGTGTATAATGTTGCACAAATGTTCGGTTTTCGCATTCTTATGTATACGAGGACCCGTTGGTCAGGTGTGCCTTAAAACACATGGCACCGGTTCATGTTGCGCATCACGCATTTTCAAATTCAGAGATATATAGTATTTGCTTTTGTTTTTCATGTTTCTCCAATAAAAAAATGCATAAATAAAGCCGGGGCCAGCATATATGGTGCGAGTTCAAAGTATATGCGCAGATATTCACTGCGCCTTCTAACATTTTCTGCAAGTATCGCCTACCATTTTACCCTTAAATGCGTCGTTCGGAAATGTGCGACGTCGATGTGTCAAGCGAACTATTCGAAGGTTAACGTCAGTCGGCATTAAAATTTATTAAGCACATTCTAAAGAGGTTAGAGGTTCACAGTATGTCACCCGATCACTCCTGCTAATCGCATAGTTTCGCCAGCTTCGGAAATGTCACTCGTTATACCGAGAGGCGGTGTATGAAACATTAGAAGCGCCAACCTTTCAAAACTTGCCCGCGGCTGAATGTTGCGAGAATGTGTCGTTAAGTTGCACTGTGGAAATCGGTTGACGCGAAGCTTATTTTATGTAGACGCTTGCGATAACAAAAGGTGTGTTGACATTATATGGGACGGCTGTATACTAATGTGGCTACACTGTGTTACGTTATGTGGACGCTACGTTGATGGCATGCACGTGCACACACATTGCTTGTGTTGAAGCAATCCTGCACTATAGGTTGAATTAAGTTTCCCTCCTTGTTCCTTGAACGACGTCACTGATTTACGTTTGACACGTCACGTGATGTGTGTCGCTGGTAGGCTACAGCAGAGTCGGTGCTCGCATTCTTAGCAAGAGGTCAGGATCGCAACGATGATTGGTGCATTTCGGTAAAACAAGCCACACTACTACACATATCTCGCGAGAAACAGAATGAGATATTGAAACGCTCATGCGAAGTCGCAAGGAAGCCAATAAAGGCGTATGCGTATGTTGTATTTCGCCCTGTTTGTCGACTCACACGTTGCAGCCGCATATTTACTTTTTTGTATTTTTTTTTTCGCTTAAAGTGACATTCTCTCCTTTCGTTTCGACTGTGTCTCTGTTTCAAGTACGAAGACACACGTTTGTGAACTGGCGTGCGAAGTGTCATTTAGCTGTTGTCGAGCGAAGCTACAGCACTTGTCGAGCGCGCGTGTCATTTAAATGCGAAACGCGACCCACCGGCGTATTCCGCTTAGCCTTTCTTTTATCGGTTTTCCCTTGAACACTGCTTACGCAGCCGCTCAACGTAAGAGCAGCATTCTTGCGAGTTTCTTGCTGCAACGCCGACACGCTCGTAGTCACCACATTTGTCGATTCTTAAAAAAAAAAAAAAAAAAAAAGAACGCGAGGCCATGTTTCTTTGTTTGGTATCTCTTTTCTTCTGATTGTTCGTTATATCGAAATTGACGTCAGCGGCACAGGTGGTCGGTGACCCCGTCTTGTTCACACTAATATGCCTTCGACCACAAGCTTATTGTTGTTATCACGTTACCGTTAAAGTGCTTTTTCGTTACTTTACAGATATGAATCTAGACAATCTATAACTCGACTACAGGCTTCTTCAAGACTGCTTTGCTTTCTTACGAAGTCATCCGTTCGACTACTGAAAGGGCACAAAATGTTCGTGTACAAAAGTCGTTTACAATACCGCTTTCTTTTGCCGTAACTTGTCTGTACGCATGCTACAAACGGATTACAGATTCTATGGATGGTAGTCCAAAAAAAGTGTAAGGCCCGCTGTCTTGAACATTTCATACACAAAATTTATGTTAAGGCATTTATACACATTCTACAGACTAAGCTTTTTGTGGACTGTTTTGCCTACCGTTGCCTGCGGAAAGTGCACACAACATTTGTGCACAAAAGTTGTTGAAGATACAGCTTCATTTGGTCTACCCTGGTCTATACTTTTTTTTTTCAAACGGCTCGATATGCAGTTATGGTCTATAGAGGGTAATCCCGAAAATGTGTAGTGCTATAGGTCTGCACGCTTGTGTATTGCATACAATTTATATTAAAACGTCCTTCCATATTCTACAGGCCGTCTGAAAAGGAATGTGGTGATAAAAAGGTCGGCGTACATTCAGATAAACTGCGTTGCCGTTTTCAAGCGCACTTATATTCTTCCACGCACACACGGACTCCCACTTTAAGCTTAGACCGTTATGGAGAAGTTCAATGCGATCCGACGTTAGTGAGCATCTGAAGTACCCGTGTGACCCATATATATATATATATATATATATATATATATATATATAACACCGCCCTCCTCTCCCCTTATCCTTTTGGCACCGTTCTTGTAAACTGCCGGCGACATGACGCTGGAAATGCTGATAAAAACGGCTTCATTTCGTATTCTGCTAATGTGTGACACAGCCGTGGAACTGGGCGATATGAATAGCTGATGGAAACAGCTAATCTTTATGTCCGAGTGCTAAGTTATAGGCAAAGCGTTGAAACCGATCCTCTTTGTATGCAAATACATGGACAACGCGGGCTAACACGTACACACACATGTACTGAGCAAATCGGCAAGCATAAACGCAGATGGCAGCACAAACACTGAGGCACACACACACACACAAACACACATGCAGGGAAATAATATATTTAAATGATTGCTCGAAACGTACGTCGGTAAAAACAAGAACAGAAATAAGGTTAAGTGTTGTGCCGCATTATGGAGGCGTCACACGTGACCTGCATAGTGAGATAAGTGTGTCTGGCGTACGTACAGTAAGGCATTTGCACGCTGTTAAACAGAATAGCTGTGTTGTTTACAACTTACTGCGCTGTTCTTGGCGTGCGCGTATCTTTCTACATGTGCTCGATTTTAGCGCCGGTGAATGTGAATAACAAGATCATCACGCTCTCGTAGACACAAACACATAGACTTAACACACGGACAAACACGCGCGCTGGAACGCATCCGCACGCACGAACCGACACAAAACATAAACCAACACAAGCAAAGAACAAATACGCACATAAAGCCCGTGTGCTTGCGTTGTAGCGCACGTTAAAGAGCCCCAGGTGGCCAAAATTCATCCGGAGCCCTCCACTACGGCGTGCCTCATAATCAGATCTGGTTTTGGCACGTAAAACCCCAGAAAGAAGAAGAAGAAATATACGCACGGACGCACGTACGCAAACACCTGCAGAGACTATCAAACGCACAAACACAAACAGAGGAACAAATCCGCACGCACACCCCGACACAAACGCATAGACCAACACACGCAAGGAACAGATGAGCACGAACGCACAGTCACAAACACAGAGACCATCAAACGCACAAACACGTATAGAGGAACAAATCCGCACGCACACATTGACACGAACACACAGACCAACACACGAACAAACACACGTACATGAACGCATCCGCACGCACACACTGACACAAACACATAGACCAACACACGCACACGCCGACACAAACACATAGACCTATACACAAGCGCGCGCAGGAGCAAATCCGTGCTCGCACGTAGACCCAGGCACACAATACCAAGTAGGCATGCTTGTGGGTATAGCCCTCTCTTTTGCTTTGTTCTGCCGCGCGTTTACGCTGCTTGCACAACCCAGGTGGTGCGGCGAACTGCGCTGCCGCCGTGTGAGCACGGAGCTCCCTGGAGCACGTAGAGGAGAAACTGGAGGCCAAGCCGACCAGCTGTTGTTTTTTGTGAAAACAGTGCACAGGCTCTCAGAAAGGCGACGTCCCGTGTTCTAGCGCCTTGGGCGAGTGTCGGTAGCACGCGCCCTCCACCGAGCCCTCGGGGTCAACGTAAACACGCAGTTGGTGTCAGATTTTCGCCACCCGTCTCCACAACCCCCGACTTTTCCAAACTGTGGCACCGCATCGCCAAAGGTTATCTCCCCATTTTGCGACGATTGCTTAAGATACACTAGATAAGAAGCTAAGGATGATCTTTATCCGGATTTCGTGCCTATATGAGAGACGACATAGTGGGGAGAATGAATGAATGGATGAATGAATGAATGAATGAATGAACACCGCTGTAAGCGTCGAGGAGAATGTTAAAACATTTTGAAAGTATTTTGTTCAATTCTTTTTCAACTTTATTGATGTTCTGTCAAATTTAAACTGCCATTTTTTTATTGTGTTCTTGGGAAGTCAATTTTTTTCTTCTTCTTCATGCTTTTACGTAGATTGTGTTTACTCTATGTTCTTGCTTATAGTAGAGCACTGAACGGGTCTATTTGGTCCGCGTTCATGATTGTGTCACGCTGAGTTATAAATACTGAAAGAAGGAAATACCACGAGAAGGAAGGACAAATCGCTTCGTCCTCGCCCTTCTCGCGGTTTTTCGTTATTTCATTGCTATATGGAACTCAGCGCAACATAAGCGCGTCTATTCTCCTGAATTTTGTTGTCCCAAGTCCACCTGGTTTGTCTTTGGACTGCAGTATATGTCGAATATTATACAATAATAAACTTACGCTTAATTAATACGGACCGATTTCCCCAAACATTGGAACCGCATCGCCACATGCTCCTTTTCTACTTTTATAGCGATAGCTTGAAGTGTGGTAATAAAGATTCTTTCATCCAGATTCAATGGTTACGAGAAGCGACGCTACCCCGAGCTAATCTCGATATTTAACGTTGCACCGCCAGAGGACCATTCTTCTGCAGCAAAAGCTTAAGTTAGTAATATAGTTAAGGATTCATGAGGGGATCTCGAGACCAAGTATAAAGGACCGCACAAAGAGCGATGGAACGAAAAAGGTTAGGCCTAACGTTAAGAGACAGGAAGAGAGCGGTGTGGATCAGAGAGCAAACGGGGATAGCCGATATTCTAGTTGACATTAAAAGGAAGAAATAGAGCTGGGCAGGCCACGTAATGCGTAGGATGTATAACCGGTGGACCGTTAGAGTTACTGAATGGATACCAAGAGAAAGGAAGCGCAGTCGAGGAGGACGGCAGAAAACTAGGTGGGGTGATAACGTTAGGAAATTTGCAGGCGCAGGTTGGAATAAGATAGCGCAAGACAGGGGTAATTGGAGATCGCAGGGAGAGGCCTTCGTCCTGCAGTGGACATAAAATATAGGCTGATGATGATGATAGCTAAGGATTATTTAATCTATAGATATTGTTCTATGAGAGGCAGCGAAGGGGAGAGAGAGCCTCAAGCGAATTTCGGTAATGTGGGGTTCTTCTATGTTCGCACAAAACACGATACAAGCAATTCCTTGCCGCCGCCTCGGTTGTTGGGACTCGAACCCCCGACCCCGCGCTCAGCCGCACAACACCCTAGCCACGGTATAGTACCGCTGCGGCTCAGTCGTATACAAATGTTTCCAAACGAAATGATCGCACAAAGTCTGTGGATAATGTAGTCGTTGACAAAACCTGCCCTGCTATGTGTCCAAGACCGCTCGCATCTAGACGTTTTGCGGACGTCATAGAAAAACGTCTATTAGGTCCTCTGCAGACTGCGTGAGTAAAAATATTGCGAAGGTGCTGGGGAAAATTTGTTTGCTTGAACGCCTTGCCGCAGTGGGTAGGCTCTTGGAGCGCCGAGTAAACGGCGAAATAAGCTAATGAGAAAGTGGTTTGATTAAAAAAAATAGAGAAAGAAATGCTAAAAGAATTGCCACGACGTTCCAAAACCAGCTATCTCGACGCCGGCGAACGATAGTGTCCGCACGTGGCGTCCACTTTCTCCCTTATCAGCCGTGAAAGCAGCCAGTCCGCTTTCTTATCGCTGATAAAAGCGCTCGCCCGCATACAGGACGCCGTCATTTTTAGTCTCCTATACGTCTGTTTTCTTTTCGCTTCTTCCGATTCACCTTACGACGCGTTGCTTTGCGCGGTCCTGCTCGCTAACGCGCTCTCGTGCGCGTGGTCTCTGACGTGGCTGCTGGCGCGAACTGCACTGTAAAATAATGTACACCTTTAAAAGTGGAAAAGGGTGTAAACGTGTCTAAAGGGTGTGAATTATCGACACATTTACACCCTTTTTTCGCTTTTAAGGGTGTAACTTATCTTACAGTGTGCCGGATGATGTTACCTGCGTCAGGCGAAGTTGTCGAGTTATTCCAAATAAACGAAATATCCCCAGACTCCACCGAATCTTTCCTCCCCCAAGCTCAATTTGTGGCAACGGCACTTATGATCTCCGGGGGCCCTCGATGACTTTTTGAGAATACCCCTTTATTAATGCGCTATTATTAGGAGTGTAAAAGTGAAAAAAAAAAGTGTACGTGTGCGAAATGTTGGAAGCCGGTCACGTGGTAGAGGTAAAGGGGGCTTGCGAGAGCTGAGAAGAGCGTGTATGTCTCTATGTCTACATGTATGTGTACGTACACATACATAGACCGATTTACATCCTTATTCACCTTTAAGGGTGTAAATTATTTTGAATTTTAGAGCAGATCGGTGTAATGACGTGTTATACCAAGGCCCGATCAGCGTTTCTACGCCGAGAGGACGATCATTAAGGCGATTTGGTGCTGACCAGAAAGCACGTCTTTGGTGTTCAAACTGAGAACGGCTAGAGGTCAACGACTCGTGCGGCGGCGCGCCTTCGATGTCGCACGAGCCGAAATCGCCGGAGAAATCAGCTGGCGAAATGGCGCCGCGTTGAACCGGCTCCAAAACTACTGCGCGCAGCTGGGACCGTGCGAGCCGGATCGGCGGGACGCGTTGATGCGAGGAACGTGTGGCTCGATTTGGGCGAAACCGCGTTCGCGCTGCGTGGTGCCCTAAATTCTTTTCTTTTCTTTCCTTTCGCCACAATGCCGCTCGCGTCCTTGACGATGCGCCTGTAGAACGTGACGTCACGAAGATGAGGTGGCGCTGCTGTCAGCGCCGTGCGTTCGCAACAAGACGAGGCGTGCGTCTGCTGCGCACCAGCGAAAATGCAGAGACCACTTGGCGCATCTTAATGGAATGCGAATGTATTCACCCAGTGAGACCCGTAGGCAACGTATACTTTCCAGAAGCACTTCAGTTTAAAGTGGACGGAAGCGTCAATCGATCAGCACTCGAGATCAGAAAGATACGTTTAGAGTATTGGTGGGGAAAAAAAGCGGGAAAGAGAGTGATACGACCGGATCCGTTACAGGCATAGAGTACAAGGTAGATAGAGAAGTTTTGAGCAAGAGAAATAAATATGAAGAAGTTGTATACCAACATGCTCGATGAAAAGCATTTTATTCTATAGCCTAATGTCTGTAGAATAACCCAACTGCTTCCCTAAGCTTAGACTGTTTTCTTTTGGTAGATTTTAGGCGCTCGCAAATACATATTTTCGAGACAAGAATCGAATACGAATGGAGCAGTCCCATAAGCGAATCGAATCGAATATCGAATACTTGTCGAACAGTTTTTCGTATAATCAACAGCCATTTTCAATATTGATATGAAACGATGTTCGCGTCCCATATTCACAACATGAGAAAGCTACTGCTTGGCAAATTATGAAGCGCTGTTCGTTAAAAAGCACAAGTAAAACACTGTAAACGAATGAGCAGTTTGCTCGCGTATAGTTAGGACTCTCAGGCGGGTGCAGATGATAGTGGCATGGTGCGGAAAAGCCTGGCTCGCTGAGTGATACAGCACGTTCCTTCACGTAAGTTCCAGTGTTTTGTCTACTAAGGCCACCGGAATAAAGTTTGTCGCAATTCTGAACCATTTTTACGCTTGATTGCCCTCGGTTATCGGTTTAAAATATTCGAAACCTATGCGAAAAAAAAAATAATCGTATTTACGAACAGTGAATATTCGATTCGAAGACTGAACCCAATTCGACAATATTCGATGCGTTATTCGAAAGTCTCAGTAGATTTAGCCGCAGAAGGTCAAGGCTTCCATTTCTATTCTTTACGTCGTCGTTGATTTGGCTATCGCACTTCAGCCAATCTATACGCCATCTGAATCCGTTTCCTTCTTCTGCATATCGTCGCATTCTGTTATGACCTTTCTAACTCTTTCGTAAGACTCGCGACTGACGTCAATCAAGTCCGAACCTCCGCTGACGTCATCGGAAGCGAGAGGTGGAACTTGACGACAGCTCCTGTCCGTTCGTGCTTTGCTTTCGTTCGGCGCGCATTCCTCAATCTGGGAAATCTGATATAATAATGTAAATCTATAATATACGTAATATCAAAGTATACTCGTTACATGTGCGCACGCGCGAAAGCGCGTGCATATATGCCTAAGACGATTAAGCACAAAGCATTAGTCGCAATGCATTAGGCATGCAGCACTAGACTTAAAACATTAAGTAGGTAAGGAGCTTGCTTTGAACTCCCTATTTGATCCATTAGATACATAGTTTAATGAAAGCTGAATATGTCAGCCCTGCCATATATATATACAGGGCTTGCCAGTCGGTTTAAGCAGTGTTACATAGTTTCGACACAGTCAATCCGCTGCCCCGTTGTACCTCCTTGCTCGTGCCAATCCCTTGCCATATATGTGCGTGAGTTGAGCGCGTGTAGATGCTTTGGCAGGATTAGTTCGAGCAGTCGGTTCACGGGGGATAAAGCCTACCTGATCCTAATCCCCTTTTCAGGATAATCCTCTTTCCGGTGCGTCAATTAGTGATGTGAAGGATTTGCTCGGCAAAGAGCCACGGCGCTTTCGCAGCCGGGCGTATGCTTGCCTCGTATGCATCTGTCTTTGTTTCCGGGGCTCACCTATAAAACGACGAATTTTCTCTTCTTTCTGGGTTTTTACGTGCCAAAACCAGTTCCGCATTATGAGGTATACGCCCTAGTGGAGGGCTCCTGGTTAATTTTGGCCACCCGGGGTTCTTTAACGTGCAAGACGAATTTAGACGGATTCCTGACGTCTTGTAGACCACTTTTGACTTCTTGGAGGCATTGTCTTTCTGACTTGAATAACTACTACGTGTTTAAATCGTATGGTCCACTGGCGCTTTGCATCGTTGTGTATTCTTGCCTCCCACCCATTGTCTTCTTTGCAAGGCGGGTTCCTTGTAAAAGTAGGTTTAGACAGATTGGAGTTTCTGTAGACCACTTTTGGACTTCTTGGAGGCTTGTCCTTTCAATTAAACGTAATGAAGACTGAAGTACAGCCGACTGGCGCAATGTGGCGTTGCGTATTATTGCTGCCTATCCGTCTTGAAGTGTTAAGTCGTATTTAGACGAACTATAGACTTCTTGTAGACCACTTGGCCTTGTTGTTAACTTGGTATTTTGGCTTTTAACGTATAAGCACTGCCTCCAAGCGTACGTATGGCTGACAGGCACTTTGCAGCGTGGCGTGTGATCCTACCCTCTGCACTGTAAAATAATTTACAACCTTAATATTTAATAAGGGGGTAAATTGGTCTATAACTCGCACCCTTACACCCTTTTGTGCGTAAGGGTTAGAATGAATTTACGCCCTTTTAAGGTTGTAAATTATTTTACGGTGTGCTTTATTACCGGGATCGCTTAAAAATGGTTTATAGTCACATTATAGGCTTCTCGTAGACAACACTGTCTCCTTGTATAATTGTCCCTCTGGCTTTATGAAGTACGCACCTGCATGGGCTTTCTACGGATTAAAGTCGTACAGGCAACTGAGCGCCTCGTAGCCTGCGTACTTTTTTTTTTATTTCTACCTCTTTTTCTATTATTCGTGCTTTCTCGTATTCTTTACATACATTTAAGCGAAAAGAAGTAGCAGCCGCCACTATACACGGTGGTTGGATCTAGATTTCTAATATAATAATAATAATAATAATAATAATAATAATAATAATAATAATAATAATAATAATAATAATAGAGCCAAAATGTAAACGTGAATTCTACCAAATAAATAATAATAAATAAATAAATAATGCCTCATGTCTATGAATGTTTAAATAGTAGCTGCAAATATCAAAATCTGTCTGACAATCGCCATATATATATATATATATATATATATATATATATATATAATTTCACTGATAAACCTTTTAATAAGGTTAGCGCATGTGCTGCAGTTCTGCCATTGAAGTGGATGTAGGCGTAATTATTTTTGCTGATTGTTTTTTTGAGCGTCTTCGCCCGAAACAGAGGCTACGATAGCGCTATCACTCGACGCAGACGACGCTCTATCGATGACGATACGGCTAAATCCCGATTTTGATTAAGTTGCACTGTGTATACAACGCTCATCCCACGACCGGATCAAAAACGAACCGGGCGCGGCCCACGCGAGCGATTGCTTCTTTCTGCTCGTCGTTCGGATTGCTCTCCGGCTTCGGCTTTGTCTCACCTCTATTTGTGTCTCTTTTTTCGTGTCACATTTGTCGTTAGCTCTCTCTTTTCTTTTTCCTTCCTTACCTTTTTTTTTTTTTTTTTCACCTTTACGGTTCCCGAAAGCCTAGGCATTCACGCCGCGATCCTCCATCGCGGGGGCTTAGATTTATATTAAAGCTCCGTAAAGTCCTCGCCAAATCGGCTGCTGCTCAGAACGCGAAGTTCGTTTGGAATTGGAAACATTCGCGATCTCGACTGTCTTTATTGTGTTTGCGGGCGATTGTGTTTATTTATCTTTCTCTCTTTCTTTTATTGCGCATATAATCCCTGAAAGAGATTTAGCGACTGGATTTGTAGACGGTGCCATTTTTTTTTCTCGCCCGAGCGTAGTTACAATCGATTGTTCACCGAAAGTAAAGAACGCGCTTAAAAAAAAGTTGCTTTTGTTCATTCCAAAGTCGGTTCATATTTTGCCAGCTCTTTCCCTTTCCCTCTTATCGTTGAAGTTTGTACGGAAAGTTTGCGTGGACGGGTGGAAACAACGTGCTGTTGAATTTGCTACGTTAATTCGTTCTTCTGTGTTGATTAAACTCAACTTTTCTTTTTTTTTTTCTCGCTCTCGATCTTCTTAACTTTTATTTTTTCTCTTTCTCCCCGCTTATTTTAGAGGAATGCCATCCGCAAATTGCGCAGCCCGGATTTGAATGCTGCGTTCCTTGCTTCATTACGCTTTCGCGAATCGCTTGCTTTTTGTGCACGGCGCGTGTGTTAATTGGGCTTCGTTCCTACCCTCGTGTACTAACTTTCATTGTCTTTTGAATGAAAATTTCGATCACGTTTGAAGGTGATATAGGTATAGTTCGCGTTTTACGATACGACGTACCAGAGGGAATTTCGCGTCGAGTGCTTCTCTAGAACTTTTTTTTTTTTTTTTTGAAAAGGCCTGTCCACGCTGCAATTCGTAATCCTTGCGAGAGTGCGCCTGAAATTGGGTTTTCCCGTTCACCGGACTATTTATATATAGCGGGGCTTCTGAAGTATTCGATTGAACCATCTAGGAGGCGAGTACTATTTCGATAGCGCGTCGCGTCCTTCTTGGATTAGGCAAAACTTATTACGGTGAGATTTCACGAGTGTATTGAATAAATTACGCACTTCGAGTTTTTTTGCGTACGTAGATGGCAACCACAGTCCTCCGTAGGGCATTGCACAATTAACCGTCATCATCAACTGTAATGATGAGTAATTTTAGCTCGTATACAAATAATAGCGCGTACTTTTCTCTAAACAACATTTTCTTACTTCCAAAAGTAACTACGCTACCCAAAGAGTTGGTTTTGTTTTCATGAAATTGTGCAATTCACTGCCTTGTAACATTAAAACTGCTGTTTCTGTGTCATTATTTAAGCGTTTGCTTCGTCATTTTATCTGTAACCAATAACACAATTTGACTTGCGAAATAACCTGACCTTTATCGTTTTATCCTGAATAATGACTATGTCTAGAATTGTTTCATCACCCAAATGATTGTACTTGTTTAATGATTGTATTGATAATTGTGTTACTGCTCCTATTTTATTGTAACAGTGCATTTATTCTTCCTATTCTCTTTTGCTGCCTTTGTAGTTTTACATTACCATGTAACATATTAACGAGGCCCCTAACCGTGTTTTCATTATGGGACCTCTTTCTGGTCGATATTATACCCACCTTTTAGCGAAATAAACGGTGAACTGGAAAGAACAAAAACACATAAATTATAACAGTGCCTCTATGACGTTGTGCTGCTGCTGCTGCTCACTTGAAGGTCCTGGGTTCGATTTCCAACAATGGTTGCTGCATGCGTTCGCACAGGGGCAAGATGCAAAAGAAAATGCGCGTGCATCGAGGTTTGGTTGCACGTTTGGTCGAAATGAGACCGGAGTGCTTCACTACAAGCCTACATACGCCTCTCATAGCTAGGCCGTTAAACTTCAATCAATCAGTCAATCGATCAACTAACAAATCCACCAGTCAATATCTAACAAAGCATACTATGTTGTCACTTTCAGTGACGGTGGAGAAGGACAAACACTGCCCAAATTGTAACAAGCAGCGCTCAAACCAAAACGATAACGGTCATATCGGTCGTGCAAATATGAAACCACGGGTCAGCAACAACGTGTGGCAACATTCCGTTGCGCGCGTCGTCGATTGTATGGATCGATCGACCCAATTTAGTTAATAGAATCAACCAACCCCATTAAACCACTTTCAAACATCTTCTCTTCTGCGCCCAGTGGAATATTGATACGGCACAGCCCCGTAATTCCCCGTAACAATATTCATAACCGCACGACGGGCCCCTTTGAAGCGTTGCTATACTCCCCCGCCTAAAGGATTACGTATACGTACGATCGAAAACCTACTTACCATGCAGTCAGGAACACTCGTTTTCAATGTTATGGGTGTTACGTAACAGCTGCCGGTATAATGGTAACGGCGCGTTATACTACGAAAGAACGCAACCGTACTAAACCTGTCTGTGGTATTACGTCACCGAGGCCGCACAAACGTCGGAACCAGACTGTCATACGTAACGCCTCTGCGGCTACGTACGGCGGAGGAGCTGCTGTGACGTCACGAGCAGGCAGCCGGCGAGGGTCATCAGTTTCACCGTACACGCGCAGTGGACACGGCCGTTCCCGGCGCTGGACGGCGCGTTCGCGTGACCGCAGTTGGTGGACATGATTAAGGAGGGCAATTACGGCAAGATCGATTAACAAGAGCTCTCTCTCAAAAGCCAAGTTTCGAGAGGAAGCTTTTTCTTTTTCTCTCTCTCATAAGTATGCCAGGGCTTGCGACGGTGGCGCCACCTATGCTGGTAAATAATTTACACCCTTCGAAGTGAATAAGGGTGTAAATAGGTTTATAACTAACTCACACCCCCTTACGCCCAATAAGGGTGTAATGGTGGTAGCTGTAAACCAATTTACACCCTTATTGAGTTTGAAGGGTGCAAATGGGGGTGAGAGTCGGATTTATAGTACCAATTGACACTCTCTCTTACTTTTAAGGGTTACATTATTTTACAGTGGTAGTGGATGTGGCGTTCTGCTGCGGCGCTCGTTTTTCGATGGACGGGGGGGGGGGGGGGGGGGGGGGGGGGGGGGGGTGGGGGGGGGGGGGGGGGGGGGGAGGGGGAGAAACCTAGCTGGTCAGAAAAATGCAATAAATCGTGGAGAGGTTCGCCTGGCGATGAGCCTGTGCATGTTACTCGAGATGGGTATGACGAAAAAAAAATGAAGTAATATGCAAATACAGAAAACACACCGCAACGCTCAATAAACCGAAGTATGTCGTAACACAAGCACAGCGCGAAAGATGAGTGCAAAATACAAAGACGCACACGCCCGTGTGTTTCTTTTTATCTTGCCCTAGTTTTAACAGCGCTGTGCTTATGTGACGATGAATTATACCAACGCGCCCAAGTCTCTACTTTTGGAAGTATCTCGTTGCGACCAGCGTCTCTATAAGGAAGGTTAAAGGTGCCTTCGCTGAGTGAGATGCACAGGCAGCGTCGGTTCATGGGTCAAGTACGTGCACGTATCTCCAGGAATGTCAGTCTGACTGAATGTTCCGAGCCGACATTAGGGTTGTTCTTTCGAACGTATACGTGTAGCCTGCAAGCGCAGATTGAGTGGACAACGTCTTCTCGTACGTTGCACGCAACGGCACAGTGGCGATCGTGTCCGTTTGATTGTAAAAGGGAAGTAATTAGTATTGGCCACATTTAGTCAAATGCGGTGTATAGACCAGCTCGATCGCGCCTTTTACGGCGCACGCGGCCTATAATTAGCGTTGTTTATAGTGTTTCTTCTCTTTAGTGTGCATTTAAACGCATCAGTCGGATCCGACGAATGGTGGCTCGCGCGACCGAGTCCGATGCCGGTAGACGTTGCTGTTTTGTACTCGTCGAGTGTTTTTGCCGACTCACGTCTGCTACGCGCGCGAGCGGCTTTTTTTCTCGCGATGTCAGCGCCTCACGCGGCGGCGTCATCGACAAACGGCGTGCGCTGAGCCCATCCGTTGCGACACGTAGGACGCCGACGTCGGCGCAGTTCGCGCTGTCAAGAGCACGTGTCGTTCGTAGAGGGGGAGGGGGGGGGGGGACCGCATCTCGCTGACACTTCCACAACGTGACAGCTGGCCACGGACTGCTTAAACTGCGCGTTGAATGCTGATATGGTAGTTTAGACTTACACAACGGAAACACAAGAACCACGTGTGCGTAAGCAGCATTCGATCCGCCGAGTCAACTATGCGAGTATAGGTATATACCTGGTGATGACGTAAAATGCAGTATACAGATGATTTGCGCTGACGTCATCGTAGTGGTGCACCGGCGCGGTGATAAGCTGGAAACGTGGCGCCACGTGAAGGCTATCGGTATACATATATAAGATGGCTTGCAACTGACGTTATTGTAGCTGCCATGCTGATGTACCGGCAAGGTGGTAAGGAGGGTGAAAGCTTTCAGGTTACGTGAAAGCTATGAATAGTTCGTCGGTTGGTGTTCATCCTGCGGAGTTCGTGCACGGGTTGGAATTGTGGCGTATTCGGACAGCTTTTGCGGTCGTATACGTGGTTTGATTATGCTTTGTTGGGCGTGCGGATGTTCATCGGAAAACGTGAGACACGCTTTCAGTAGGGTGTCCTAAGTTTTAGTATCGAAGATGCATGTTTTGAGGTCGGCAATGAGTCGCCTTGATGACCGTCCTTTTAGATATAGAGACGTTGCTTGGGCCGTGGAGTAACGCGTCATTAAAGTAATATTGTACTTACGTATTAGCCTGTAGCATGTCCTTGCGTGTGTTAAAAAATGTATTATTCGATTGATTTAGCTGATTGACTTGTGTTTAAGGCAAGATTCTGAAGAACCTGCATTAAACTAACATTGCGCTTGGTAATTTCTGCGCAATCTTGCGCGCCACGTGGACTCCGAGAGTTGCGGCGTCTGTGCCTGCATTTCGGAGGCCACACCATGACGTAATACCGTATCGGAAACAAAGGCGAGGTTGTGCACATCGCGAAAAAAAGAAATGTCGTCCGTGAGAAAGTGGCGATGTCCACCTTGAGACCCTGATGCTGTCGCAGTTAACGATTTCAGAGCCCGATTACTTGCTGAAGTCGGCAGATAAAAAAAAAAGAAGTAAATATAGATAATTATATATACTTCTTGATGATTCCGGGACGTTAGTAAGGCTGAGGTGATGGCTTCGCGCCGCTAGCACAGTTGAACGTATATACCCGTTAAAGATATTGCTACCGGAAATCAACAGGAAGGAAGTAATTAACGTTACTCCTCAGGGAACTGGCTGTTGGCTCTGTACATACACACGATTCTCGGCAGACCTCCTTTGAAATCACATTCGCTGGCTAAACTGTATGGAGAGCTTGTCGGGAACGTGTCTAACCTTTTCTTACTGTAATTTGAACTGACGGCTTCGGCGGCATCTGTGTGTTCTGGCAGGAATTCTAAATATCACGCTCGTCGTCTCAGGTCACGTGTATGTGTACGTGTGCACTGTACCAGACATCTACTTCTTGCGAAACCGAAGCGAGACGTGTCCTTAAGAAAACAAAAAAGGAAGAATAAGAAAAGGAAAACGTGGCGTCGCTCTACAAACTCCGGCATCCTTGGCGAGGCGGTGTTGGCGACGTTGGCGAAGGACGCGCGTAACGCTAAAGTAAGTCTATCTCGAAGGCGTCGTATATATATGTAAAGCTGAACGTATTAGGCGCTCATTTAAGAGACCGCGCGCAACACGCGTTGCATCATCGTTTCGTCTGGAAGCAATCGCAGGAGTGCCGACGCGCCGCGACGGAGAGAAGCGCGTCTAAAGCGTCGCGTGTGGGTGACGCCCATGCGCGCGCGGACCGTCTCATTACTATGTGGGCGCCCGTCATTAACACGAGCGCCGGTGGTCGTCGAGTGGACACAACGAAGAGGCATAACAACTTAGAGACGCCAAACAGTTATGTTACGTTTAAGCTGTATTAGCTAACTATATACGCGTATACGTTCCCGGAACAGCCTATTGCTGATGGCCTGCTACACTACTACTACTACTACTACTACTACTACTACTACTACTACTACTACTACTACTACTAGCTGCTGCTGCTGCTGCTGCTGATGATGATGATACTGATGATGATGATACTGATGATGATACTGATACTACTGATACTGCTACTACTAAGTACTACTACTACTGCTACTGCTAAGTACTACTATACTGCTGCTAAGTATTATGTTGCTTCGAAAAATTAGTTTGAAGATGGCGACTATGTTTCTTAACCAAATGACCGACATAGATGCGGACGGAGGGACGCATCAACACAATTTCGAGATTTCGACTGCTGTCGCAGCGAATCTTCAGCGTACGAGAGAAAAGCAGAACGAGATTCAACGAAGACTTTTAGGAACAATGAAAATGTTTTATTGTCCATTGAAAATGGAAGCGGTCGGTTACCGCACAATGTAGTCCACCCCGTCCTTTTTCCCAAAAGGAGGTCTGCGAGAGGAGTTATTTCGGAGAAACGGTTGTCAATCAAGCATTTGTGCATTGTTTTATTCATTGTTCAAATAATAATGGACACTCGTCGAACGAAGCGGCAGCAACGGTGGAAAACAGTGTGCCGAAGGCTGCCATAGAAAGAAAAAAAAAGCCAGTTCCACGCTTGTGAAATCTGATGAAACAGCAGAGCTATGACGCTCGCCTTCGGACCGTGAGCACCCGGATTCAAATCCCGCCTCGCCAAGAAAGTTTATATTATTTTCTCTTCTCTCTCTCTCTCTCTCATTTTCTATTTTCTCGCCCGTAGCAAGTTGTGTTGCAATCGTCGGTACAATGCAACCACATATGGTTCCCATAAATGCATGTTCTGCAAGCGTGGGTGTATAGCGCATGTCCACCTGGTGCTCATATTATTGTAAATAGTTCCTGTACATAGATAATTTCATTGATTGTAATAAATATCACGTTAAAAAAAAAAGAGCGGGTGTATAGCGCAGTGGTTATGACGCTCGCCTTCGGACCGTGGGCACTCGGGTTCGATTGCCGCCTCGCCAAGAAAGTTCGTTTTGTTTTATTTATTTGTTTCTCTCGCTCTCTGTCTCTCTTTCTTTCTCTCTTTCTTTCTCTCTCTGCACCTCCTCTCCTCCTACGCTCTGCTTTCACTACTGATCAACGCTCGGCACCGTTCAACTTCGGCCTTTAATACAGCTCCGCTGTTAAAATAATAAAAATAAAGGGAAGTGAGAGAGGAAATAACGGTCAACGCGGACAGGTGACTTCTTGCGACGACGGCGTTTCTTTTTTCCGTGTGAAGCACGAGTTTTGGGTCGTCCGTCTTCTCTATTTATTTATTTAATTTTTTTGTTCTGTTCCGATATGTATATGCACCATAGCAGATTCTTATTGTCAACATTGTTTTCTTATCGCTTCGTTTCTATTCCGTTTGTCGTCCCTACAATCTTCTTTTTTTTCCCCTATTGTTATCGATGTGGTGTGGCGCTTGAAAGCTCTTCTGCGAAAAAAAAAAAAACCGGAGGAGATAGAAGAAGCATACGAACATATAGTAAGGATCGCATAATGGAGGGTTATGCATGAAACGAAACTGCTTGCACACGTGTGACATATCGTGTGTATTACGTCTCAGTGTAACCTTTTGTACACCAACAACAACAACAATAATAATAATTATGAATGAGCGGCCGGCGAGAAGAACAGATTTGCGAATATAGTTGCATCCGCATTTTTGCGACTGTGCTTGCAACCCTGGGCGCTCTTGGCTTCAGAAATTTCTTGCTGTTCAGACTGTGAGGTCCACGCTAACAGCTTGGTGACCATCATCTGCTCACCCCACCCATCCCGACACCTGAATTCGCCAAGGTCCCCAACATAGGCCAAAGCGCCACCCTTTCCAATAAAGATGTCATTCATTCATTCATTCATTCATTCATTCATTCATTCATTCATTCATTCATTCATTCATTCATTCATTCATTCATTCATTCATTCATTCATTGCTTCTTGTTCGTCTTGTCTGCTGCAACTTTCGTTTTTCTGATTTCCGTTATGCTCCTAGTGTTTAATGGTTTCTATGCCTTCTTCCTTTGTTCGATTTCTTTTTTTATTTTTCTCTAACGATGCGCATTTCACCCTGAGAGCGGTCCCGAGAAAAGTCTACAGCATACAGGAATGAGCGCAGAACAACGACATCAACTATCATCTATATGCTACGAAAAATGAAAGCCTAAATGCAACCAACCTGCCGCCCGCCCTTCGCCGATCGGTTTAATAATAATACGCTCTTATCCCCCCGGGGCGAATGCCATGGACATGGCTATGCAGTTTGTACTTGCTGCGTAGCCGCGTATGTATGCATACGCTTGTACTTCTCAATTGCGTGCAGCGAATGCTGTACACCTGGGTCTTGCGCGCTATTGGAATAAAGGGAGAGGGTTTGTTATCTTGCGCACATACCTCAGATAGAATCAGGCACGGTCTGAAACTGTTGACCTCCCATCGCCGATTGTCGATTCAACTTGTCTGTCGATCGATCACGACGCTGAAAGTAATAGAGGAGGCTTGACGGCAAGCCTTTTTTGTTACATTCTATATGTTCGAGCTTCGTGACTACGGGGAGTTCCATCGCTGAAGGATTGGTAAAGCAAGGCAAGGATTGCAAGCAAGGATTGGCAAAGCATTACCCTTCTAGGATTGGTAACGTTCTACGGGCGAGCCGTCCGTCCTGCTTTCTCTGGAATGCGCAGCCGCGGCACTTAATTTGTCACTGATTGGCTGACGCCAGCCCTATAGTAGCCTTACCTGTGCTGCACGCAACTGGTGAGGTACTCGGTATACACGAGAGTAGACGCGATTGGGAAACCCGCCCGAAGTTGTCGATCGATAACGTTGCGCTTTGGCGAGGGATCGAGGCGGCCGCGGTATAGTGTTAGCGGGGATGGGGAAGGCCGTGTTTATAAGCGCTCGCGAAATGCAGCGGAGGCTCGACTGCGTATAACGCGGACATTGCAGGCCTCGGAAGCTAAGCGAGACAAGTACAACCCCCCCCCCCCCCACACACACACACACACACACACACCATGTCTCTTTAATCAATTCCTCCTTTAATAGCCCTCTCGCATATCGTGCGCCTGGCCAAGCTGCTGACCGCGTTCTTTCTTTCTTTCTTTCTTTCTTTCTTTCTTTCTTTCTTTCTTTCTTTCTTTCTTTCTTTCTTTCTTTCTTTCTTTTTATTTGTTTATTTTTATGAACTACGTGCGCCATGAGGAATGGTACTTCAGGGCTTCTAATCCGTTGGGGCCATTTTTAATCCAGGCACACAGTAACAGCTGGTTATATCTCTCCGTTATATCCCCGGCCTTTCGAATCTCGCCGGTGGCCGAAGTTAAGTTTGCCGGTTTATGGAAAGAGATTTCATAAATATTGTATGTTTTTTTTTACGTGTTTGTAGTTCGTGGAGATGTCGTGTTAAACCGATGGACTGTGAGTCAGAAGGACTTGTTCGGCCAGTCGATGCTTGTTTAATGACATAATGCAGCGCGAGAGCACAAGCACACGCAAAAAAAAAAAAAAAAGGAGAAGAAGACGTGCACATACACGTCACAGGCGCTACTAACAGCTTTACTCGAGATGCAATACGAAAGGACTCTACGTCAATATATAAGTACACTATATCGGCTCTGAGTACGTGGACAACGGATATACCACTTGGCGGTTTCATTACTCCCCCCTGACCAAAAGCATCGGACGATGAATACCGCGACAAAGCTGGTTTTTTTTTTCTTCGCCTATGAATGCAACTTCAAATTGAGGACCGCACTCCATATTTGGCGACGCGAAACTGCCAGCATATACTCTTCAATTTCAGTTTGCGCGTTTGAACTGCCACGAAACTCAGTTCTTCTTTTCAGCGACCCTGTAGTACGTAATGAAATTAAGAAGGGTGTAATACTGGCCTTGTTGTTAAAACCTGTAGTACGTATATACTTTTTTTTTATTTGCACACTGGGTTTGCATTCTCCCTGGCTGTATGTGCGTCAGGTGTTATGAAAGCTGCGCATGCATTAGAAATTACACTGTGAAATAATTTACACCCTTAAAAGTGAATAAAAGTGTAAATTGTTCTATATAACTCACACTTTTACACCCAACGTGAACAAGGGTGTAAATTGTTCTATAACTCGCACCTTTACACCCAACGTAAATAAGGGTGTAAATTATTTCACAGTGTAGAATGCGTACCGCTCTCCCCTCACTACCTACAGCTTTCTCACTCCCCCCCCCCCTCCCCACCCTGCCAACCCACACCGACTTCTTATAATCCTTGCGACGCGTACGTTTCTCCAGACTGCTTGCATTGCCTGCAGCGTTTTTTTTTTTTTTGTGTGTGTGTGTGCCTCGCGAGTCAGAGATTTGCGCATAATCCCCGGTACGATTTTAATCCCCGCATCTAAGAGCTGCTTATCTTTTCCTGCCGTCTGTCGCTTCATCCTCCCATGCTAAAGTTAGCGTTTGCCGATTTAGGGAAAGTGCATCATTTTTTTTTTGCACGAGTAAGAAATCGAATGCTGTGTATTGACCCTTTTCACATTTTACACGCACGGCTGGCTTCGAAGAGACCTCCCGTGTCGCTCGCTGCAACCGGCCGCTAAATTTAGCGGGCAACGAATGGACGGCAGGAGACTTTTCATACATTTTATTACATATTAATCAACACTCTATACATTAGTAAACCTTTCTAGGCGGCGCACGAATGGAAGTACAGCTTTCAATGATTACAAGCCCGAACTAATTCACTGTTGTTCTCAGCCTCCCTCAAAGTTTCCTTTCTTTTTTTTTTCGTTCCAAACGTGCATCGCTCGCCCGATTTCGGTCGTCTTTGACACGGGTCCAAAAAAGAAAGAAAAGAAAAAAAAAGAAAGAAAAGGGCTTAAATTAGCCTTGTGCACGTTACCGAAAAAGTCAAAAATCTTAAATGACTACGAGTGAATAATTACGTTGAATAATTAGCGCGTATAATTATACGCGCGTAATCACAGGAACAACGCTGCGCCCACCCTAGCTGTCGCCTATACGGGATTCCACAGTGCTTGGTGTTGCTGGGCAAGCATTAGAACCAACCGCCATCTTTTCTCTCTCTCTCTCTCTCTTTCTTCTTTAACTGGGCTCGACGCCCTCCGCATCTGGGACAGCGAGCGTCCCCATAAAGAGCGAGTGGTGAGCGGACGGAACCGCGGCATCTTGTCCTCAGCCCCGCCAGGCCCTCCTTCGTATATAGGGCTCACCAAAAATACACCCCCGCACGCTTGGAGTCCCATGCCTCGCGCACGAAACGGCCGCTCCCTGTGCTCCATACCGGCGTTATATGGAGCTTCAACGCTCTTATGCGGGGTGTAGCACTATTTGGGCCAAAGTTTGCAAGTATGCAAATGCCACGTAGCTGGACAGAACCAAGGTGTAATGTTGTTTGCCGTCGCATGGAGATACTCGGATTATTTCTCGCATTCCGCCTAATTACATGACTAGTCTTAGGTAATTAATAACTTCTCAAATATTATATAATTAGATGAAAAGTGTCAACGAGAAAATTGTAGAGCAATGTGAGAAACTCCCGATACACCAGCTTTCACGTTGCTCTTACAATTTTTTCATTGACACTTTTCATCTAATTCTAAAAATTCGAGAACTTGATTAATTATAATTAAGACTAATTATGCAATCAGGCGAAATGCGAGAAATAATCCGAGTATCTCCAAGCGACGCAAACAACATTATACCTTGCTTCTGTCCAGCTACACGTGGCATTTGCATATTTTCAAATATTGGTGCAAGATAGTTGGGACACCCTGTATTCGCTGTACACTACACCCGTGAAGCGCTGTTTCCGAGTACACGCGAGATGTTTTCGCCGCCGCCGTGGTGAGGACCTTTATCCTATATACCTTGATGCCGGGCACCTGCCGGTTGGGCATCGCCAAGCGCAGCTGTACTCGGCGATTCCGAACTGTACTGTACGCAGTAGTGTGTACAGGTTACCGTTTACAGTAACCACCCGCGAACCATCGTTCTTAATTAAGAACGCGAGAGCACGTCCTTCATTCGTAGGAGCATGTCATCCTAAGAACGCACTATCATTCCTAAGGAGATAACGCAAGAACAGATATTGAGAATTATTATTCCGTATGTACACATATACACACAAGGACACGAAGGAAATATGGAGGGATCAAGCGGTCAAGTGGCCATCGAGAGGGGCACAATGCCTGCCTACATCATTCGTAAGAGCACAACGAAAGATCATACGTTAAGGACGCATTATTATTCGCACCAACACCAGGGAAGAGCACATCGTGTTAAGAACGCGTCATAATTCGCAAGTATACACGACGTAAGAAGTTAAGAACAAATCGTCACCTTAACAACACGTCTCCATTCGTAAGAACACAGTGTGAATAAACGAATGAAGCACGAGGCTATCAACTGCCGTTCACTTGTTTAATTGTGCAGGCCAGTTGTTAACGACAGCTTTTGCCGTCCTTCTTTGTGTCCGTGTTTCGTACACACGTGCTCACGCTATATCGAAATAGCGATAGAGCTTCACCGGATACCCCATGCTCACATTTAACGACTGATCAAACGCGTTTTGTGAGT
This sequence comes from Dermacentor silvarum, assembly GCF_013339745.2. Taxonomy (NCBI): domain Eukaryota; kingdom Metazoa; phylum Arthropoda; class Arachnida; order Ixodida; family Ixodidae; genus Dermacentor; species Dermacentor silvarum. The sequence goes on along the minus strand of NC_051158.1, from coordinate 28,675,949 downwards.
AGCCTCATTTTGCCGCCCTTACACGAGCCCGTCCAAGTGCGGCTATCCACAGCATATGCAGCCATGAGTGCAGCTAACATCTAAGAAAGCGCAATTCTCAGGGGGCTGTTGCATTTCGTTTCATTTATTTTTAATATGCATTTTCCGTATTTCTCTTATTCGGCTATAGAGTCACATTCGTCACATCACCTTCACCACGTGACAAGCACAGCTATACAGAGTATAACAAGTGACAAGAGTTAAACACTGAGGAAACATTTTTTTTTTCAATAGCCACATTTCGCCAGGGTTAGTAAACACGAGCTGCGAAAGCGCAACTAACCACCGTATCCAAAGTACATACGTAATCACGCAGCTAACAGCTTACTTTAGTAGTCTTAGTAAGCACGCCCAAATACCAAGGACATTTATTATCGTAATTACTTTCTAAATTAAGATATGAAAGGAGTCCTCAACGCTCTAGTGTGGACACGGCTACCGCTTTTCTCTTATAGGGTCACATATAATAACCAGAGGTGTAAATTAGAACGACTAAGAGGCGAAAAGAAACAAAAGGTATCCGCAGGCTCAATAAACGCCCGCAGGATAAGTTACGCGGGCTGGCTTATAATAACATCAGCCATATTATTCTAACTAGCTGCTTCCGGACTTTGGAGGGGGGGGGGGGAAACTTGTATATGTTACCGTTTTTCCCGCTACAAGAACTTTACCCTGACCAAAACCGCGGCATCGCCAAGATTACCGGACGAAGCTTAGAGCTAGGCGATGGCTGCGCGAACGAGACTTCCTAAGGATGCCGCGGCTTAACTGCAGGCGGCTGTAATTACGCCCCGATACGGCGCAGCAGGCCGGCCGGCAGGCAAGCAGCACCGGAAGCAAATTCGGAGGAAGCGTAGCCCACCAAAGTGCGGGGAGGCAGGCGAAAGAAAGCCCGCGGGCGGATGTGGCGTCATTATTTCGTTTCTGGGGAAGCTTTCCGACTCGCTGAGCCGTCAACGAGCGACGTAGCGCAGTGTGAGACAATTTACACCGTTAAAAAGTGAATAAGGGTGTAAATCGGCCCTATAACTCCCACGCGTACACCGTTTTTTTTGCTGGTGTAAGGGTGAGGAGTTATAGACCTATTTACACCGTTATTCACTTCTAAGTGTGTAAGTGATTTTAAAGTGTAGTGGGATTTCATATAAGGACGAGGAAGCTACTCGCGTTGGAACAGCGCTTTGTTTCTTGTTCTTTAGAAACCTGGTCGGGACGATCAAGGGCTTCGTAGGTTTTTTTTTTCTTACAGCGTGCGCGCCTGGCTGGACACGTGACCGCGATCTAGAGAAACAGCCGTATACGAAGAAAACAGACAGCGAAGTAAGGGAAAGCATTGGGGAAGGTAACTGTTATGGCTAATTGAAGTGTTAGAAAGAACGACGAAAAGGGGAAAAATGAAAGTGGACGAAAAGACAGCTTGCTGCGGGTGGCAGTTGAACCCACATATACGCTCATCATTACCGGGCGAGGTGCTTTACCAATTAAGCTATACCGCTGTGGTGATCCTCCCGCCCGCTGTCTTGGGTATTTGTGCATCTGTACCAAATCGGTGTCGGTGTCGCTGACATTTTCTGTTTTTTTTTCTTTTTTCATGTCCCTCCCTCTCTCTCTGTGTATGCTTTTCTTCTTTCATCTTTCGTCTCCCCTTAAATTATGGGGTTTTACGTGCCAAAACCACGATCTCATTATGAGGCATGCCGTAGTGGGGGACTCCGGAATAATTTTGCACCACCCGGCGTTCTGTAACGCGCACCTAAATCTAAGTTCACGGGTGTCTTCGCATTTCGCCCCCGTCGAAATGCGGCCGCCGTGGCCGGGATTCGATCCCGCGACCTCGTCCTTAGCAGCCCCACACGATTGCCACTAAGCGCCCACGGCATGATTTCGTCTCCCCTTTCCCCTGCCCCAGCGCAGGGTAGCAAACTGGAGTTATATCTTCCGGTTAACCTGCCGGCCTTTTGCAGCTCAGTTATCTCTCTATCTGTGCATGTGTACGAGATTAGCCCTGGGAGTGTTAGTCGGCGCCACTCGTGACCAGAGGGGCGGTTGCGGAACATTCTTTAACTGCAGGCGTCACGTGATACTTGAGCTAGGTGATAGTAAGGGGCCCTGCTTAATTCACGTAGTTTCATTTCTCGTGATATATCGCAAAGTGTTTTTTTTAGCTTATATATCGCTTTAAAATCGAGGACACTATTCTGGGCTTGATAAGACGACTACTAGAAAATGTATACAGTATACCGTTTAGGTCAGGCCCCTATATGCGATTATATGCGCTAATAGAATCGCTGTTGTGATACGTATTATTGAGTGGCAATCTATACAGGAACACATGCGTCAGGCGCATGGCTGTCGAACTCGAGGAAAAATTTGTTACGCACGCGCCAGCCAATCAGGTTAAGCTCAATTCCGTGACGCGACGTCCGAAAGCTGACAACACTTTTCGCTATCGGCGTCTCCGGGGAACTACGTTTCGGAGCGCGTACGGGCACAGAAGGCAGGCAGGTGCACGGTTTGGTGTGGTCGCAGCTTGCTCGCGCGGAATAGTTACTCTTTTTGTCACCCGAGTGTATACAGTGCATGCATGTGAAGGTCACTCGGAAGCTCCGAAGAAGATGCGTTTCGTGCCTCGGAAAAGCACCGCGAACGCTTCCGTGACAACTAACTGCGCCGCCGTTTTCCTGAAAGGCGTCGAATGAGTGTAAACAAGCGCAGGAAGCCTCAGCGGCAGTACGTTGCGTGCCACTGTTGGCGACAAAGAAAACATTCGCTCGTGCTGTACGCGTGACCGAGCAGGCGACAGGCCGGCGCACTAAACATTGACACGATGTGTGCGACCGATGTGTAGCTGTTCTAGTTGCCTGCGCTTCGCGCACGGGTGACTTCTCTGACAGGACTCTACATGGCCTCTGTACTGTAGTGACGGGTAATACCGAAGCGTCGGTACAGTTTCCGGGCCGTGAAAGAGGCACCCATGAAAATGATTTAGTTGCATCGTATTGTGCATCATCATGATTGAGGTAGTTCGCACTGTAAGATAATTTACGCCCTTAAATGTAATCAACGGTGTAAATGTGTAACTTGCACCCTTACACTCTGTGAGTAAGGGTGTAAAATGTGTCTATAACTCACACCCGTACACCCTGTGAATAAGGGTGTAAATGTGCCTATATCTCACATACTTGCGCCCTGTGAATAAGGGTGTAAAATGTGTCTATAACTCACACCGTTACACACTGTGAATAAGGGCGTAAAATGTCTAACTCACACCGTTACGCACTGTGAATAAGGGTGTAAATGTGCCTATGACTCACACACTTACACTCTGTGAATAAGGGTGTAAATGTGTCTATAACTCACGCCGTTACGCCCTTTTTGGGTGTAGGGCTGTGAGTTATAAACACATTAACACCCTTATTCACTTTCAAGGGTGTAAATTACTTTTGCATTGCGATGACAGTGGATTGCGTAGCGAGGTGGTGTTAACAAATTTGCAGGTAGAGGGCGCAGTGGGTTGACGAAAGGCACGGTAATTGGTGATTACTGAGGAGAGAGGCGTTTAATTGCGCTGCAGTGAATCGGAAATTAGGATTATGACGCGTCGAATGATTATGCACCTCTCTGCTTTTCGCATTTCAGTTGTCGGTCCTTCTTGTCTTCCATGATGTCACAACCATGTTATGACGTAGCACGTCTAACGTATCACTGCTTATCAGTGCTGGGCTTGTTGGTTCATTCTTAAAATTCTGGAAAGGACGGGGAACATGAGAAGAAACGATCACAAACAGGAAAGAATTAACGTCGCTTTGTAAGGTAGCATGCCGGCGTGCAAAAATACATTTGCGCCCCGATCATGGTCTTCCGCCCCCGGTGCAGGCGTGGCCCGCGACTACGACAAAGTAGTCCCTTAGGACAAAATAAAGTTTCTTGTCTGTCTCTCTGTCTGCGCCCCGAAAACATAGCAGATAGCAACGTAAATGTAATTTCCGAAATTCGTGCCTGTTCTAACGTACACGCGAAGAATTGATGTTTACTGCTTCGCAAAGCCACAGACCTTCCGGTGATACAATTATAGTGAAACCCGGATAAATCGAACCTGTATATAACGAATTATTGTGTTATAACGAACATCTGTAAAATACCCTCGACAATTTTTGTATAAAATTTTTGTTTTATATATCGAATTATCGATATATTAAACTATTTCGCGATCCCCTTCGAGTTCAGTTAAATTCGGGTTCGACTGTATCTCATTTCTCTACAATGAGACGCTCTTTCCTGTCGGTCGGTTTCTTCACATGGAATTCCGCGCGTCCTTTTTTTTACCGCAATAATCGCGTATCTAATTAGCATATCCACTACGTCACGTAGCTAAATCGACGTAAAGCAAACAGTAGTTTGTTCCAATCAAATACTCCCCGCTCGGACTGTTATACAACTGCGGGACGCGTCCCGCAGGAACCACATGAGCGCGCGTTTCCGCCGCGTTTCCGCCGCGTCTTCAGGCGCACGCGGCAAAGCGCGCAAGAGCGCGCAGAGAAAGCGAGCGTGTATGTATCAAATGTATCGCGTTCTTTCGCCGCCGAATGCTGTAATCGGTCTCGTGGTGCGAGATCCGCGACGAAGCGTACCGCGCCGTGTATATGACTGGGGGGCGGCCCACAGCCGCTCCCTCGGAAAGTTGTCGTCGACGACGTCGCCACGCGGTTTTTTATTAGACGTCGCCAAGCGCTGCGTCGGCAGCCAGCTTGCAGATGTCGTCAAGTCGACTAAGCGCGGAACGCCGCTCGCAGGATTGAGGCAAGCGCGAGCGTCGCGAAGGCTGTGGAGAGAGGTACTGAGAGAGGAGGAAAAAAACGAAACGAAAAAGACGAAACAAAGAAGGAAGGCCTTCAGAAGCCGCTGCAGGGCCTCGACCTTGAGAATCGAGGGTGCGGGAACCCCCCCTTTCCGCGCGCGTGAGACGGGTCCTGAAATGTGCCAAGTAAGGGGGTTCGCTTCGAATAGGAAGCCCGGCGGGCTTGCGGTGGCTGTTACACAGCTCCGGCTTGCGTGCGTGCTTTGCAAGCGATCTAATACGCGTGTGTATGGCTCCGTCCTACCAAATGGGTGCAGCGTAGCTAAAACTGTATAGGCGCGGTTGGCACGTCGGCTTCCCACGAAGAAAGGGTCGCGCCCGCTGAAGGGGTTGCCGATTCATCCCCCGCGTGTAAACGCGACGCCCGAGTCCGACAGAAGGACCGCGGAATGAATAGCGATGGTTATTAGAGAGCTTTGGATTAGGGAACGCGGGCAAGCGGCTTGCGTATACGCAAGAACTAGGGGCCATGGTATACTGCGCATGCGCAGACGCTTACGTAGGAGTCTGCGTATGCATTCTGCGCCTGCGTAGGTCTACTGCGCATGCGCATAACGTTACGTAGGGGTCCGCGCATGCGCAGTATCGTGGCCCCTAGTTCATGCGTACGCAATGCGCTTGCGTCCCCTGATCTAAAACTCTCTAATGAGTAGCGAGGTAACAAGCGTGGTGATATTTGGTGATAATTTGTGGCAAAGAACGTTGCTCGTTGCATTGAGGGACGCGGACGCTTGTGTAATTTTCGAGGACTTGAAGAAGACTCGGAGAAATGTGTCCGCTATAGTTATTATAGGGGTGTGCGAACATTCGAAACTTTCGAATAACGAATCGAATAGTCAGTGTTCGTAAATGCGAGTGTTTTTTCGAATATTTCGAAACGTCAACTCCGCCCAAACAAACATACGATTCGAGCAAAAAGTACGGTACATTTTCACCCGCGCGGTCATAGTAAAAACATACCACATGAGAACTTGCGTAGTGGAGCAGGCTACGTCATTTAGGAAGGCATATTTTACAGGCTGTGCAGCGCTCATTCGCACTCTGCGAAGAGCGCTGGGCATGGGAAGAAACTACTTGTTTGCACCTAATGCTGCATTTGTGTTTTTAATATATAAACAGCGCCTCATAACGTGCTGTGTAACGACAGAAACTTGCTAAGTTTAAGAATACTGGGATTTGAACATCGGTTAATATTAATTGTGATGAGCGGCTATTCATTATTCGAAAGCTATTCGAAAAGTATTCGATATTCGATTCGATTCGCTTCTGGCAATATTAGATTTGTTTAGATTCGGTCACAAAAATCACACGCCCACTATAGTGACGTGGGGTCCGCGTTCCTCGATGCCGCAAGCACCGTGATTTGTCAGCCATGACTCTATATGAATGATTTATTGGCTATAATTAGGTTTAACGTCCCAAACTGTAACAGTCGGGGTTATGATGCACGCCGCAGTGGATATAACTTCGGATTAACTTTGACCTCCCGAGGTTCCATTAACGTGCGCGCCATAAATCGAAGTTATAGGCGAATGCTTCTGCATTTCGCTCTCGCCGAAATCACCTGGGGTTCGAACCTTGGACCTCGTTTCTGCGCAGAGGAACGCCTTATAGCCAGCTGATCCACCATGGTGGGTATAGTGAGTCGCTTTGCTCAGTTCCCTGCGATACGCAGCCGGTGCTCTTTCCCGATTTGGTATATTGCCTACGAAGCGCATTAGCGTTCGCTACGCTGCACGCAATTGTTGAGACGGTGTGTATGTAGTATCGCGCGTTAATCTGTCGAGTCGTTGAGCAGGTGGTAATGCGTGAATGAGCTTCTTGACTGTTTGCGGCGGGTTTTTTTTCTTTTGTGTGGTTTGTTGCGCGGATTTTGAGTTTGGAAAACCGCTGGCGCTTAGCCGAGCCCAATGACTGCATGCGAGGACTAAAGTCTTTTCTTACGTCTGCGTATACTCTGTAAAATAAGTTTATAATAAGCTACTACGAAATTTCGAAAACATGGACGTTTCTTAAGCTTGTAGCCGGCATAAACAAATCTAACACAATCGACACACTTACCGAGTCCGTGCAAAAATACTAATGTTCTACTGCGGCTACCGCGAGCGGGCGGTTTTCCGACGAACGAAAAGTTTCGTCTTACTACATAACTGCGCAGTTCGTCTTCCCAGAGAAACGCCTTCCCACATAACGCGACGCTATACATCGCAAATTACCCCCTGGAGACACGTGATCGGGTCACATGTCGCGCGCACACAAAGAGCACCATTGACGACGCGCCTGGTCGCGGAAGCGTTCGCAAGCGCGCCTTCTCAAAGCCTTCCCTCGGCTTGCTTATACATAGGCGCGGCCTTTGAAGTGCTTTCATAGTAGCCCCCACCCCCCGCGCCGGTCGTATCTGGTAACCGGTCGCGACTACGAAGAGTCTCGCATTTCCTTCCTTCCGAATGTTGACATCCCCGGTTGTATAACAGGGTGTTTCAGCGAACACTTTCAAACATTTTTTTAGAGGTTGCCTGTGGTAGATGGCACAATTCTTGCACAATCATTGCATTCCACCGGTGCTTACATATGGGGCAGAAACTTGGAGGTTAACAAAGAATCTCCAGAACAAGTTAAGGACCGCACAAAGAGCGACGGAACGAAACATGTTAGGCTTAACGTTAACAGACAGGAAGAGATCGATGCGGATCAGAGCAAAGGGGATTGCCGATATTCTAATTGACATTAAGAGGGAAAAAAATGGAGCTGGGCAGGCCTTGTAATGCGTAGGATGGATAACCGGTGCACCATTAGAGTTACAGAATGGATACCAAGAGAAGGGAAGCGCAGTCGAGGATGGCAGAAAACTAGGTGCGGTGATGAAGTTAGGAAATTTGCAGGCGCAAGTTGGAATCAGCTAGCGCAAGACAGGGGTAATGGGAGGTCACAGGGAGAGGCATTCGTCCTGCAGTGGACATAGATATAGGCTGATGATGAGCTGGTCTGCTCGAGGAGGCGGACATTACTTGCACACAAAATTGAAATGCACAATCTACAAATTCACGAGAATTCACTAATTAAGGTATTTAACTAATTACCTTCGTGGCCTATATTGCAATTTACAAATTCTAGCCGTGGAGTTCCTAAGGCGATCCGGATCCACTTGGAACGAATCCTCAGGATGACACCAGTTTAGAGATATTAATTGCCGAACTTTGCGGAGAAACGTCTTGACGTTTCAGTTGCTTTCTTAACAAAACATCGTTTTATGCATTGAAGCGCAAAAGTAACTGGAACGCTGGTCCATTTCTCCGCAAACTTCGGCAATTAATATCTCGAAACTGGTGTCATCCTGAGAATTCGTTCCAAGTGGATCCGCCTCGCGAACTCCACGGCTAGAATTAGTAAATTGCGATATGGGCCACACGTTAATTAGCTAAAAAAACTTAATCAGTGAATTTTCGTGAATCAGTACATTACGCATTCAATTTTTTGTGCAAGTAATGTCCGCCTCCTCGAGTAGACCGACCAGCTCATGAAGTAGAATTGTGCTAGCGGCCACAGGCAACCTTAAAAAAAATTTTGAAAGCGTTCGCTGAAACTCCCGGGGTGTTGCCATGCGCTTTCTTGCCTGTGTGGTTTTCCGGGAACGGATTTGGCAGCTATGCTGCTGAAACCAGTTGGAACCTTTGTGGTTGGAAGAATAATGGGGGCGTTGAGGTTGAGACGAATAAGAGACTCATACTTCTGCAGTGCCAGTGGGAGCACGGCTCTGTGTTTCAGGGGAGAGGGAAGTGGAAAGAGGACCGAAGAAGGAGCGAAGGGGGCGAAGTGTGACGTGTCCCGTAGCAGGACTGGCAAGTGGTTGAAACAGTTGTATGCAGTGTTTGGTAATTTGACACGCGGGCTCTAATCCCTTCCGGGTGTCGGCTCCCTTCCTCGTATAATCTGACTCGGGTGGAGGTTATCTTTCTCCGGAAGACTCCGGGATTGTTTCCCAGTGCCTTGAAGACCTACCGAATCGCATAAAGTGCATTGCCCCCTTCGTCTGCAGCGGGTGATCGCCACCTGCTGTCGATTTTCCATGGACGAGGGCCACATAGAGAGAAAGGGCCTAGCGCGTGCCAGGATACGGACAGACCAGGACACAGACCGTTATGGACAATAAGTCCCGCAGACAACTTATATCAGCTTCATCGCGAAGCAGGACTGCACGCATTTATTTAACGCTAATACGCACCAAGTCGAACTGCGGTCAAAAAGAGATACACAAAATTCGTTTACAACGCATCGCCCGCGGAGGTGTATCCACCTCCGAGCAGCAAGCGCACTCGGAACGCACTGGACGCGCACTGAAAGCGACCGGGGCCAGTGCACGTCCAGTGTAGTGCGTGCCATTGTAGCGCGAATGATAGGTCCAACGCAGGTCCAACGCTGGCCCATTGTACATCCTAATCACACAAAAATAAAGAACCAGCTGGCCATTGCCTACGAAGCCGACTGGCCTATTATTTTCTTGCGATAGCTGTAGGCAGTACAGTCGGCGTCGAAAGTTTATGGAACTGGGGACCTGAAAAAAAAAAAAAGAGAGAGAGAGAGAGAGAGAGAGAAGTAGGAAATTGTTGAATTTCGAGCAGTTCGTGACCGCCGCAAAGCCAGTAAAACCGCGCAACGTCATGTTTTTCACATATGTCAGTACAGCTGTAGGCTGGAAACGGGAATCCGCGCGCGGTTCCGCCACGGAAATAATAATATTTTCTGAGGTTCTTGGATCCTTTAAACGTATTTATGTCTACTATAAATCAGTGTATAATGCCAATATTGGCCCAATCTATGTCCCGTGTGACATTTCGTTGTGCTTACATTTGCTCAGATTCATCTACGCTTTATGCGAAAAGGGTCGACCGAGTGCGAGTGCGCACGATATTTCTAGCGCCTTTTCTTTTCGGACTCTTGACCGAATCGCGTCGACCGCGAAACAAGCGCTTCCCCTTTTTTTAAACACTGAAAAAAAAACAATAATAAAAAAAGAACGGTGTCTATCAGCGCAACGTTGTCGTTCATTTTTCTTGCCGCAAAACGTGGCTCTTATACCCACGATGGGGATTGGCCACACTGCATTGATTGAAAAGTACCCCCAACAAAATATACCACAAGGGGGTAAAAGGCAACCCATTCAAAACGAAGCGCGACGTTGCTTATAGAAGACGAGGTGGCGCGACTATTAGCGCGCGTGCTCGTGCAACAGCTCTCAATGCCGGCTTTTTGTCCGACCCCTCGCGTCATCATTTCCTCGTCGCCGCCGCAATGTCTTTTCTTTCTTCTTCTTCTTCTCATTCTTCTTCTTAGCTCTCTCTCTCTCTATGTCTGTTCTCCACTCGCGGTCTCATCTTCTTTCTCTTTTAATGTGTTCCATCCCTTTTGCGTCGCCCTCGTGGCTCTTTGAGCTGCGACCGGAGCGTGGTTGTGTATGACGCATTGATGACTCTTCCTTGCTCTCCGAAGGCGGATCCATACACGATGCTTGCGCGCGGAGCATGTACAGCCGCCTTTTGTATACCGTCCCTGCGGCCTTCTGCTGCACGGTGCGCTGTACGGGACTGCTGCTGCTGCTGCTGTTATTAGCACGCCTCTTCTAATTGCGTGCAGGCAGCGTCGCTTAGAAGCCGTAGAAGGCGTACTCCGAGTACACTGCATGATAGCCGTTTGGTTGCCAGCCTGCTCCTCGCGTACCCTTTCCTGTCAAATGTATGCATGTTTTCAAATCAAATGATAATAATGATAATAATAAAGGATTACTTACGTGCAATATTCGACTTGTTGTTATCATTATTATTATTAATGCGAAAGCATTATGTGGCTCATGAGGCGGAAACTCCGGCATTGGCGCGACCACTATAGTCAAGTGAGCCGTAGTGAGCCGATCGAGGCAGTTGATGACGTCAGTTAAGGCAAAGTTAATTAGGGCACAGTTAATTAGGGCAGAGTGAATTAAGGCGAAGTTAATTAAGGCAGGCTTAATTAAGATAGAGTTCATTATGACACTCGAACTTACGACCATCGGTGGGAGTCGAACCGACGACCTTTGATGTTAATGAAGGCGAAGTTCATTGAGGCATAGGTTAATAAGATAAAGTTGATTAAGGCACTCGAACCAACGTACTGTGATGTTAATTAAGTCGGAGGTCATTAGGGCAGGGTAATTAAGATAATGTTAATTAAGGCACTCGAACCAACGACCTATGATGTTAATTAAAGCGAAGTTCATTAAGACACAGTTAATTGAGATAGAGGAAATTAAGGCCACCCTACGACCTTTGGTGGGAGTCGTACCCTCGACCTCTGGTGGTCGCAATGCTTTCGAATTCATCGACGCAGGGATAACTAAGTGCCCCTGTATTTTATTTTTTCCCTTTAATTTAAGGTTCAGGTTCTCTAAACTCTAGCAAAAAATACTGGCAAGCATCCGAGTGCCATAAACAATCTATACCATGATACTTGTTCGTACGAATCAGGGGCCGAATTAATAAAGCTTTTCGTTCCTAAGTGCTCTATGCCATTCGCCAGCAACCTGTCCAGCGTTAGGATTGGCTAGAATTTTCCTCTTAAAGAACAATTCTAGCGTACGTAAGATAATTTTTGTGAATATACGGGCCCAGACGCCGAATTCACAAAGCTTTTTGTTCTTAAGTGCTCTTCCTCATTGGCCGGCCAGCCAGGCCGGCCTCTGCTAACGATATGCCCAACATCTGGATTGGCTGAAAATTTTCTCTTGCGAAACATTTCAGGCGTAAGACGTTTTAGGGAACGAATACCGGCGCAGTTTCGGCACCCATTCGTCGTGACGTCACGATACGCACTGGCTCGATCGCTCGGTTCCGGCGATCGCCGTGCCTTCCACGCGGTATAGGGCAAACGAGAAGAAGCGCGCGCAGCACTCTCGTTAGCTATTTTTTTTTAAATAAACAACGTCATCGTACATAGTTTTACTGCTGTAGACATCACGGCAGTCAATTGTGCTCTGTGCCATGACGTCACGAATAACGTCGAAAACGCCGGTTATTCCGACGTGTTGAGATCAACCTTTGTATCGAAATATATCTTACGAGAGTGTTTCCCAACCTTTATGCTGCTGCAGATCCTTTTTACATCCGAGCAGCGTGTCGGGGAGTTTTTACAATGTCCAAAATGTTTGTCAGTGCTCTTTTAGAAACAGAAATTAAAGAGAGAGAGAGACAGACATTTATTGGATTCCGGCCTTCTGTCAGGGGCTACTGGGCGCAGGGGTGGGGGTATATAACGGGTGACAGGAGACGGGAGCGATGGTTCGTTGCTCATGACGTGTCTCTTGATTGCACAAGACCGTATTTAGAGCAGCAGCTAAATGATCCCGCGCACTTGGAGGAATCTTAGAATCTTAATCTTAGAACGAGGCCATCTTACGCCTTGTTCCGATTCCGACGAAGCCGGCAAAAGAGTATCGCGAAGACAGCATCCGAAGTCGACAAGGATGCAGGCTATACTTTGCTGTGCAAACTCTTCAAGATGGCGGCTGAGCAGAATGCTCGAAAGCTCGACGGGAATGTTGTCTGCGCACCAAATAAAATAAAATCAACAAAATAAACGCGTAATCACGCTTTCTAATGCGCCCAACGTAAGCTACGTTCTTATTTCTTACTTATTTTTATGGGTGGGTTCGCACACGGAAAATGTGCAAACCCATGTAGGTACAGCGATAGCACGTGCCTCTCTTGCTTCTTCTTGTCGACGCGAGGGGCGCGTCAAGTCGCACAGACGTTCGTCCAAAAGCGGTCCCTTATATAAACTTGTGCTTGTCGAAGCGTCCTTCTTAGCAGTCAATTCGTAGCGTCTTCAATACCGGTCGGAATTGGAACACCCAACTGTTCTACAGTGGCACCCGGATGTATATCGAACCCGTATATAACGAATTATTGTGTATAACGCACAGCAGTAAAATCCCCTTGAAAATTTTGTATATATATATATATATATATATATATATATATTTTTAAAATTTTATATATCGAATCACCTATATATCGAACTTCTTTTGTGGTCCCCTTCAGATTCGATATATCCTGGTTCAGCTGTTGCACATACTTATAGCGTCGACCGCCGCCAGCCTGCGTAATACTGCACGTTTCTTTTGCCAAACTGCCTCACTGTGAATGAAGGGATCGAGACCGTGTGGTGGGAAAGACAAGTAGAAAGGAGTACGTACGCCGAAGGCAGGTGCATAGGTTGGTGGGGGGAGGGTTATTGTTGAGAAACGAGTTATAGCAGCGAGTCTGTATGCGTTCGCTCCGTTTACGTCCGTGTCAATAGTTTAATAGTCCCTGCGTGCGTGACCGTACATATACAGCCCTTTATGGACGGCGTATATACAGGCGGGTCGTTCGTGCCGCCGATGGCGTGCTAAAGATCCGGTGATGTAAAAGAAACATTTCTTTTCGTGTCTCTATATATTTATGGGGCAGTCTTGACAGCGCCGGCGGGTGCTACACAGAGCCAAGGGTAACGGTATATATATATATATATATATATATATATATATATATATATATATATATACTGCGCATGCGCCAGCGACCTTGAGACACGTGACAGGGAGGGCGCATATCTTTCGAATGTTCGGTAGCAGAAAGAAAAGCGAAACGCACGCGTGGATGTTGTGTGTTTCGCTTTTCTTTCTGTATACTGAACATTCGACAGTTACGCGCCCACCCTGTCACGTGTCTCAAGGTCGCTGGCGCATGCGCCGCATACACCGTTACACACACACACACACACACACACACACACACACACACACACACACACACACACACACACACACACACACACACACACACACACACACACACACACACACACACACACACACACACACACACACACACACACACACACATATATATATATATATATATATATATATATATATATATATATATATATATATATATATATATATATATATATATATATATATATATATTTCGAGAAGAATGCTCTGTGAGGCCGGTATTTAAAAAAATGAGCACACATAGACAAAATGTATGTTTAGTTGCTGACGTTTGGGCCGTGGCACGGCCTTCGTCCCATACTTCGTCAGACGTTTAGTTGCTAACGTTTCGGCCATGGCACGGCATCTCTAACGAAGGCCGCGCTACAGCCGAAACGGCAGCAACTAAACATGCATTTTGCGTGTGTGTGCTCATTCTTCGCTATATATATATATATATATATATATATATATATATATATATATATATATATATATATATATATATATATATATATATATATGGCTTCTACTCCACTGTCCCTGGAGCATAACGAACGCAGTTCCGGTTCATATATATCTATATGAACCGGAACTGCGTTCGTTATGCTTCAGGGACAGTGGAGTAGAAGCCACCCCTCTGAGGCGGTCGCAGGGCCATTCTATGTCGGCCCCGCTTCGACCGAGCGGAATCGATGGACGACGACGAACAGCAGTGTGTCGGCGATTCTGTTACGGGGGACACACAGGGCGTCGTCGGGGGATCGCTGATGTGTACCGCCGAGGAAGCTCCACGGGCCATCGGACTTATATAGCTAGCGCCTCACCTTGACCCGCTCCTTTCCCCCACCATGTCTCTCACCTCAACTTGGCCCGTGCTCGCAAAAACAACGGTCTTACACTAGAATTTGCTCACGTAAGCAAATTCCAACGGACCTTGATGCTATAGACAAATTATTAGCGAAAGCGCACAGCCAACGGCAGACCCGCCGTGGTCGCTTTGTAAGGCTGTGGTGTTGGGCTGCTAAGCAAGAGGTCGCGGGATCGAATCCAGGTCACGGCGGCCGCATTTCGATGGGGGCGAAATGCGAAAATACCCCTGTACTTAGATTTAGGTGCGCATTAAAGAACGCCTGGTGGTCTAAATTATTCCGGAGTACCCCCACACTACGGAGTGCTTCACAATTAGGTCGTGGTTTTGGCACGTAAAACCTCATTAAATTAGCCAACGACAGCGAGCACGTATTGGAAGCGAAATCTTTGTGAATTCTGCCCCTGATTTGCGCCGCAAAACTCAAATCGGTGCGTACAGGCGGGCAAACTGTGTGTAGTTCATGACTGAAAGAATATTATTCAATAAATGAATGAATGAATCAATCAATCCACTTGTCATTTCTTAAGTGCGAAGCACTTTAGGGTATCGGGCTGTCGGCGTCTAATGCGATGTCATGTCGTCGTGCACGGTCACGCACAAAAACAAAATCTGCCGGAAACTCGCGTCTCGTTCGCTTGATATATACCAAAATTGGCATGGAAGGGTACGAATGTATGACTAACATGACTGATAGGTCATCACATCATTAACATCACATTCTCGTCAGTTACATCACGATTAACGATTATAAAGTCACGTGTGGCGCATACCCGCATTGGATATGCGCGTATGAGCCAGGGACAAGAAAGAAAGAGCGTTGGGACTAGAAAAGGTCAGAAAGGCATAAGGGAAACACCGGCGCATCGCTGCTTCGTGCTTCCCGAGGTTCCATGTTAGTGGAGCTGCATTAGCACTGGATTTGAACTACACAAGCGCAGAATTCAAGCAGGGTTTGAGCAGGGTTTCAACTATACACAAGCGCAGGATTTTTTGTGCTGTCTGTTCTAACCTTCTGATCATGGGCTGTTGCCTGTTACTGGCTTTGTGCAAGCAAAACAAAAACGTAGCGGCGTCTTTATGAGCTTTATACTGTGCTCGTTTTTTCATCGTGTACGCTGGAAACGTCCTCATGGGTCATAAAAGCTGCCGTAAACAGCTTGACTGGCCTCAGCTAGGAGACATTGTATACACACATGATAACAGTTGGCACTTTTGAAGGGTCCACACAGCGAAGTACTAAGTGAGCCAATTCAAACAACAACAACAACGACCACAACAACGAGAAATGTAGAAAGAAAAATTTCGGCGCACTTTTATGCTGCACACGGGGGAGAGGATGTCTTAGATTGAAATATTCACGATAGCATAGTGACGTAACTATTGGTTACAAACAACACGTGACAGATGTTTGACCTTCTTGAGCAGATAACGTTTCAACATGTGAAACGAGGGCCGACCATATCGCATGGACTAACGATATGTCTCTCCATGTGTATTAGTCCTAATTGTGCGCGGGGGAAAATACATACCGGACTTAATGAAGCCCACGTGATGATGTGCCTGCCGCTGTATTAAGCTAATAATGCTGCCATCGACGAAAAGTACAACACCCAACGCAGCCCATGTAGTGTGCTTTGTGGCTACACCATCATCTTGATAATCGCGTTTTCGGACCCATCGGCATCGATGTATCTACTGTGGTTTATTAACACTATATAGCAGAGGCGGTAATCGTCTCGGTCGATCGATGCACGGTCCCCTAGTTTCCACGTTGCTTGTTCTCGTTGGGCCCGAGTGGGACTCATGCGACGAGTAGGCACGTCATATAGAGCAGCTCACTATTTGGCATAACTATAGAGGGCGCCGCGTTTCACCTAACGCTATGGAGCCTACGTGCAACGCAGCGTTGCATCTGGCTCCCTATACCTAACGCTACATATACTGCACAGGCTCTTTTTCAGCGGCATACTCGGTAAATCTATATACCTATAACGCCGTCATAAAATCAGGCTAATTTATGTGTTCGTTTATCGATTTATGTTTTTCATTTATTTACAGACACGGCAGATCCATTCAGTGGTCGTCCAAGCAGGAGTGGCCGTACAAGGCGCACATTAACGAGGTAAGCCATTCGAAGAACAACAAAGGAAGAAAAAAAAAAAAAAACACGCATATCGATAGAAGCAAAAAAAAAAAAAAACAGCAATCTCTGAAATAGCACGCCAATTCACTTGCGGTGCAGCCCTATATTAAAGGCAACACACTCTGACGTGCGACACTCACTTTGCTGGAACTCTAGCTGCAAGTCGCGACCTGAAGCTAAGGGAATGCACTGCGCAGGTGTCTAGAAAGATGCTAGCGCCACTAACCGTGCTGGTCATCCGCTTCAAAGCCGGGCAATTGTAGACACCTTTCAGAGGTAAAATTTCGCACGATCGCTACAGGCGTGTGTTTCGTTTAGCAGTGGAGCGCGTTGTAAACACACATTTCCATCAAAGACGTTTGCAGCTATAATATGCCCCAGTTTCACGCAGTTAAAAAAAAAGAAAAAAGTTGAGATTAAATTATGTGATAGCGTTTAGCGTTCCGGAATTGCGCAGTGCTTCGCTTACTAGGGACGGCGTAAACCTGATGGCTTCGGATTCATTTCGATTACTTGCTGTACTTTGACGGGCAGCGAAAACACTGTACACACAAAAAGGAAAGAAAAGGAAGAGAGAGAGAGAGAGAAAAAAAAGAAATGCTGTGTTTACTGGGTTTAAATGTGTCATTCCTAGCAAGACATTGGTACCAGCGACCATTCGCGAGTGAGCCTGCTTTTGCTGTTGTTGTGAGGCTTAACACATTACGGCGAATTTCTTGCATGTAGCTCGCTATGCACAATGTGGCGCAAGCTTGCTGCTACACCTTATACGACTGTAGCTGTAGCGTTCACTGTGTGCTATAAGCCTAGGCCTTAATAGGCCGTACAGATAGCTTTTAGACTACGAGGAGTGTTTCTGTGTACAGGAGACCGCAGAGAACACGGGTTCTGCGATTGAGAGTCTGTCGAAATTCATCAATAGACCTTTGCGTCGAAATGGTCCCGCAGTACGGTGTGCCTCATAATCGAATAGTGGTTTTGGCGCGTAAAACCGCAGAATTTAATTTTGTTCCCTCACAAAATTTCTTTACACAGTCTATAAAAAAGTCCATTGACATTTGTATATTTGGTTGATAGGCTGTCTATAAACAAGATGTACGGGCCTCTGTAGACGAATTTTATACACTACGTATAGGCTATAGTATATGGACTACATTTTGTAGCCCTGCACCTTTCAACGACTATTGTATATAGACATTCTCGTCTATAAACTATCTGTAGACATTCTATAGACGGTCTAATGACTTATGACAATTTTCATAGACTATCATCTGTTCAATATTTATACGCAAATTTTAATAGAATCGCTCATACTCTTTATGGGCATATCTCGCAGTTTTTATTAACTATTATTTACAGAATCTCTATTGACAAGCCCTACAGAATGGTTTATGGACGGTCTATAGACTGTCTAAGTTCATTTTTGTAAGGGATTGGGACATTGGTGGAACCCAAGATGTAATATAAAGGCTAGAGTCCACTTCCTCAGGAGAGTGGTCTGAGGACTTAAAAGTTGATACTTTAAACGGACTTGGCTCTTCAATGTTCTTTCAAACCACCATTTTCGCCTTCGCCATCAGCATTTATTTTTCAACCTTCCCCACTGTACTCAATTGCAAAAGTCGTTATGAAAATTTTGTTGCGTTCTGTTGAGTTTCTTGTTGCCCTCATTATATTTTCCATTGAAATTCAGTTGAATGTTGCGCGTGATTTCTCTCCGGCGCTTTATATCCCCCATGCTGAATGATAACTTTCATGCAGGCCGATCCTCTCGGCTTTTGATCCGTCACAGCAATATCTAAAATGAACTTTCCTCTTTCTCCCTCGATATGACTGCGGCGTTCCTGGATAAATGCAGCCAGATGACTTCGGAGAAGTGAAATTACCACTACGCACTTCAGCGGTAAAAAAACCTGACACATATTCACGCCTTCGTGCCGTTGAACGTTAAACCAAAGAGAGAGAGATACTTCGGCGTTCCGCGGAACACATTTAGATGTAGAAGCATGCATGCGTGCATGTAATGATCCTGTTTCAGTGTACGAGTCGCGAAAAAAGTTAAAATACTGAAAAAGAAAAGGGGGGGGGGGTAGGGGAAAAAAACAAAAGAAAGAAAAATGAAGAGAGGAAACAAAACGAAGAAGAAAGGACAGGTAGCGGAGTCGGAGTGGCTTCCAACAAGCCGCGCATTTTTTCGTGACTCGTCCATTTTCGCGCGCGCTTCCAAGTTGGCGCGCGCGCACGCGCGCGAAGGACGTTCGAGAATGCACAACAAAACCCAGTAGCTGGCCGTGCCTTTCTTTCTCTCTCTCTCTTTCCTTTTCTTCTTTCTTTCGTTTCTTATATGCAACTCTGCTTCGAGATCAGATGCGCTCATCGCTCCCTCAGCCCAGAGCAGTGTGCTTTTTTGACGGCTATACGATGCGGATGCTGGCGTGTGCTGGGGGATGCGAGACTCCTGGAATGGGAGGCTGCTTACTCTCGCCCCCCCCCCCTCGCCCCAATTCACCCCCTTTCTCATCATTCCTCTCTTACCTCCTCTAGGATAAGAGCCGCTAAATTAAGGCGCGCTGAAGAAACGCCAAGGAGCGTGCGGTGCTTGGCCAGGCTGTCGACGTCGTATCGCGTATCACGCACGGCGGGCTGTTCGTTCACCTTGCTTTCTTGTGTACGGCACTAATCCATCTCCGCATACCCCGCCCCCCTATCACACCTCCCCTTCTATCCCGGCAACTCTGCTACCATTCTCGAACGGGATGTCCCGTGCGTGGATTGCGGCGGCGAGCGATAGAAAATGTGAAAGTGCATTTCTCTCTGTTTATTACTCTCTCGTTTTTGCTAAATGGCCTGCCTTATAAAGTCGTGCTTCAAAGAGTTTTTAGTAAGAAGAGACGGACGGGAAGGCGTGTCCTGTTCGGTCGAGAACCTCTATACAACGAACGCGTCTACAACGAAGTGACGTGTATAACGAAGGAATGTATTCTGTCCCGGTTCTGTTGTGAGCTGTGTGGAGCGTGACATTTACAACAAGGTTACCTGTATAACGAATGGTTTTTGAGGTGCCAATGACTTCGTCATGACGGTGTTCGGCTGCATAGCGTGCCCAAGGAGTGGGGTCCGCGAAACTGCGCACTGCTCGGCACCCGAACTCAGCTCGCGTTCTTTATTTGCCTAAAGAGATCGATAGCGTAAAGTAGCTTTGGGTCCCGCTATCTCCGAAACATTTACGAAATATTGTCGGAATGTCGTTCGCAAGCGGTCTATATCCTATGACATGGACAAGAAAGACGACAGGATGTGCGCTAACCATCAACCCGGTTGATAGTTAGCGCAGCGCCCTGTCGTCTTTCTTGTCCGTGTCATGCCAACGCAATGACCTCAATTACTGCAACGAACTAACTAGCCCCAAAAAATCGGTACTCCTGTATATCCTTTGCGTAGGTCTCGCAAACAAGCCATCTGAAAACCTTCTTCTTTCCAATGAACCAAATAACTTTTTCTTTCTCAATTTAAGCATCGACAACAGTGCCAGATGCAGTGCTCCACGTCCCTGATTCATTGCAATCTGCGCAGAGGGGAGAATTTGCGTGCACCGGCTCTGGCTTGCACGTGTGATGCCGTAAGAGCACGTGTGTAGTACGTTGTGCGAATAGAAACGTAAAGGCGTGCCAACCAAAGTCGACGCGAAAGAAGAAAAAAGTCGGAGTACCTGGCATATGTATTTAGATTTACTGAAATTGGGGGCGTTAAAGACGATGCAGTGTTGCATATTATAGGCCTGATATTTTCACATTCATTATTTGCATAATTTTTTTTCAGTATCAAATACCATTTTTTACAAGGGAATTGCGTTCTCTCGGCTAAGTGTTTAGTTTTCGCGTCGACGATCAGCTGCCTTTCTCGAACGGGACGTCCCGTACGCGGATGCGACGGGGCAGCGCGTCATCGATGAGGGGGGAGAGCAAGGAGAAGCGTCCTCCCATCTCGCTTTTCTTATTTCCTCTCCGCAAGCTGTCTTTAAGACCCATAAAAAACGGGTCGCGACTCTCGCGTCCTGTACATCGTCGACCTTTCCTGCACGGGACGTCCCATCCGCGGATGCGCGGCGTTGCAGCTGCTTCGAGGTATATAGCGCACGCACGTAGAGGGAGTGGCGCCGTTCCATTAGTCTCTTTATGCTCTCTCTCCCTCATCTGGTTGTCTCTCCGCGGCGGCATTCTAGGTCTCGTGTCATTCACATTACTCAACTTGTTGCCTCCACTCCGCCTCGCGTACGTAGTGTACACCTTTCCCCTCGCGGGACGTCCCGAACGCGGATGCGGTGCTGCACCAGCAACCGCGGGAGAGAGAGAGAGAGAGAGATTGTGTGACGGCGTCTTCCTCTCCATCTCTTCCTCCTCCTCCTCCTCTTCCTTGGTATTCTCGAGCTCGCATCTTCGTCCTCTCCCAACTGGAGCAGCTGCGGTGCCGCCGGTAGTTCCGTCCCTCTCTTTCTTCCTCTCTCGTTCACTTAACTCCGTTCGCCGAAATTGCGAACGCCAACAGAAGCTGACCGAGATCTTCTCGCTCTGCTCTTCCTCTTCTTTCTTTCGTTCTTTCTTACTTACTTACCCGCGAATGTTCGTGGTGGGTTCGCCGCGCTAACCTCAAACTGAACTGCGCTCGGTTTCCCGCCTCGTACTTACCGGCGACGACGGTGTAGCGGAGGGATACGTCCGTGGGTGAGAAGGAAAGTTGCCGTAAGTGACGAGCGTACGTCTTCACTCCGTGTTACACGGGATAGATAGAGCGCGCGCATTATTGCTCTCCGAAGACGCTTGCCGTCCATTCGCCGCCTCCAAAACACTCTCTGCCGTTGCCAGACAGATTCAGAGAAAGAACGCTTTCGTGTCTTGCGAGCTCGGCTGCCGAGCGCCGCATCTCGTTACCGTGCCTAATGGTGATTCGGCTTTTCACGGAGCGTGAAGAAGAAGCATTTCAGTCTGGGGGTGGAAAGGGAGAAGAGCGCTTCGGAAAGAACGGAATTAGTCGCGCATCGAGTGGCACCCGTTCCAGCTCATCTGCGGAATGTATAGGCTTGCGAAATGCCGCTATTGACTTTCTGTTGCGTTTCTGTTGAGTTTCCGATGTCCCGTGGGCGCCTGTGATTGGCGGCGTACTTACGAGGAGTCGTTTAGACATGTGTCTCAGTCGAGTTCTCGTCGTCCTCAATTGACTTTCTGTTGAGATGCGATTGACTCGCACGACTGGCGGCGGGGCAGATGGATTGAGAGCTCGGAGCAGGTAGGCATTAAGGATCGAGGGCCGCCATTTTGATGGCTATGAGGGGTATGGTAAGAGGCGGACTGATTGAAGGTTGTGTGGGAAAGGACGTCTTTCAATTTCGCGGGGTAAATGAAGTTACATTTAGACTGGGCGTGGGTTATAGGCTCCTTTTGGAGGGAATGTTCCAGCCGTGTCGACTTTGAGGAAGCGGCGCGGATAGATTGAACTGAATTACGATAGAGGCAAGCCTCGGAGGAGGAAGAAGTTGGAAGCGGATTGCTGTAGGCTGATGGAGTCGGGGCGGATAGATTGATGGAAAGTTGGGGAGCAAGTGATAAAAATGAAAAGGAAGAAAGAAAGTGGGGGGGAGGGGAGGGAAGTCTGCACTGAAAGTGTTCGGTATACGGACTACAGCGGCGTCCCAGTTTGGAGCCATCTGCGATCTTTTGACGCTCACGCGTGCAAAGCTTGCGCGCACGCTTTGGCATCGCTCCGAAGCCTGCTGCTCGCGATATGAAATATGGCCGACCGCAGCCGCTCCCGGAGCGCAACTTCTTCGCCTTGATGCGCGGTAATGGGTTTATTGACCTACAAACCGCTTGACGGACGGTCTTGAACCAGACGAAGACTGCGGGAGACTTTTACGTGCCTCTTAAGAGCGTCGTCGCTTCGGCTGTGCGTGGCTAATGGATGCTTAGTGTCGGTGTCTTCGTGGGCGAACGCGGGCACTTGGTGCCTGATCGCTGCCGACGAATCTTGAAGACGTGAGTCTGATTGTGCGTTAACTTGACGCACGTCTATTGGTAAGGACGGACCCGTTCCCTTCTGAATAGTCGATCTGGGTCATCATCGTCGTCGTCATAATTTTTATTGATGATTATAGGGATCGTTATCTTGTTTTTTTCTTCTACTGCTACTACTACTGCTACTGCTAGCTACTACTACTACTACTACTACTACTACTACTACTACTACTACTACTACTACTACTACTACTGCTACTACTGCTACTGCTACTACTACTACTACTACTACTACTACTACTACTACTACTACTACTACTACTACTACTACTACTACTACTACTACTACTACTACTACTACTACTACTTGATTCTATTTACGTCCACTGGCAGGGCGATGGTCTCTCCCAGCGATAGCCGATTACCGCTGGCTTGTGCCAGCTGATACCCATTTCATACCTGCGAATTTCCTAATTCGATCGCACTGCCCAGTTCTCTGCCGTCCTCGACTGCGCTTCCTTTATCGCGGCACCCATTCTGTAACTGTGGTGGACCACCGGTTATCTCTTTAATCGAGTCTGCGTAGACATCGTTAAAGCTTGCCCCATGTACGCGTACGCGATGGTTCATTTTATAATTTAAAAAAATTATTTGACCGTAACAAAACGATGCTGCACTACAAGTCTGTTTAGCCAACAGCCGAAGAAATACGGTGGATGCCCATGATCACACGCAATATTTTCTGTTTCTTCTGATAGAATTTACTTAAAATGTCTTACGTGTAGTATCTGTAGGGACGTGTTCATTCTGCTCTTGGCCAAACTTTCTCTTTTTTGTTTTTGTTTTTCGCGTAGCGTATACTATGGAAACGTACGCTGTGATTGGACGTCAGCGTGTCGCAGATATATGGCGCTCTGACTTGCCAGGCCGGGCCTGAATTCGGTGTGGTTTTATTTCCTCCGATTAATATTTATTCCTTTTTATTTCTGCCTCTGTGTCTCTTCTTTATTCTTGGCAGTTCTCAGTCACTGAGGTGTACTTTTCACGCACGTTCGGGGATATATAGCCGGCGTTTCGGTGACCCATTTGATCGCGTCATTTGGTAAACAACTACAACCCGTGTGCATAGTAGGAGCAGCTGTGCGATATCGTCACGTAGTGGTGGCGGTGCCCAGGCAGGAACACGGCGAGGCGAAGTCCGACGATAAACTGTATACCAGTTTATCAAACGAGCGAAGAGAAAACGAGCGAAAAACAAAGTGAAGAGCTGCATGTCGGCGTCCGTCGATCGTATGACGTGGTACTCGCCGGTTAGTTATTCATAACGTCCGTCGGCCAACTCTGTCGGCGCAGCGCTGGCAACCAAGTATTTTTCTATAGAAATTGCGAGAGCGTTCGGGAACACTGCCGTTATCTCCTATAGCGCGTCGTTCCGTGAAAAAAACGGGAAACCGACAACACAATGGTGCTGGCATTGCACGCGATCGACACATGAAAAATAAAAGCACGCGGCGACATTTATCTTCAGACAGGAATTATGGTCGACTGTTGATAAATGTATGACATTTACTTAATTTTATGCGAAGGTGCTGCAGACTCCATTAAGAGCAAGTGTAGGTGGTAGAATGACGTTCTGCATTTTACGACGACTCTCCATAATTACAGAGTGATTAAGTATCTAATTAAGTATCTAATTATTGTGCATGAAGCAATGGTACGTTTCTTCATGAAGATAATTGAATCACTAGCGCGAATTACTTGCACAAGGTAATTTCGGTCGCAAGCACTACTAGAAAGAAAAAAAAAATTATTCCGCAATTGCTACCGAAACGTCCCACGTAGCACATCCCGTCAAACATTGTATAGTGCGTCTTCTCCAAAGCGATCTTCGGTAGCGATAGATTTCCCTCAGAAGTAAAATTAAGGTACTTGAGGTAAGCAGAGCGTTCAATTTACCCGAGCTTAATTTTTGTGCTCGATGCCTTGCTACCACTCCACACAAATGGCAAAAATAAGTCGCGTCCACAAATGTGTACAACGTCACTGAAGGGGATATACTTTCGCAATCGTACTTAAAGCCATCCTATACTACATGTATGTAAACGCAACGTTCGTGTCTCTTGCAACGCGCAACAATCTGTGACGGATGAGCTACAGCGGTTTAGCGTCCACGCGACTCGCGGCTCGCATTGCGCGAGTCCTCCTCTATACTACCACGTGATCGCGGGTTGGTGTCGTCGTTCCCGGCGCATCCTTGAAAGCCCGAGCGACGTGTAATAAACCATTTACGCGCCAACTCCAAGCCATGCCGCGTCTCGTTACGGTTGGTTAAGGCTTTAACTTTCACTCGGCACGCCACCGAGCAGTACGCGTTCTCACAGTTGCACGCGCGAGTTGCGACACCGCGTTGTGCTCACGCAGACGCCTCCACGTGTGCTAAAAGCTCTGCTGGGAGCGACGGCCTGCATATATATATAGTGCTCGCCAAGGCCATGTCGTCGCATGTCATAGCTCACACGAGTATCCTAAAAGGATTCAAGGATTACGGGTGGGAACCGTTTGGTTGCTCCGCGACAGCGGCATGTACTGGACAGATGGCAGTCAGAAATAGAAATAAATTGAATTGAGTCTCGCAATATATTCATACGAGATATGAAGTCGGCTGCCCGTGGAAGTGTATGGAAATGTTTCCCTCATATTCTAGCCGTCAGCCTCGGAGACAATTGACACTAATTTGACACGGGCGGTTGTATCGTCGCGGACGACGAAAAGCAATCACGAAGTGTGCTTCGAATACCGCGAGATCACGCGAGAATCTAGGATGCATTGTCAACGTGGCAACCCACCACAGTATGTTGCGTCTATGCTATGTGTTTAAACAAAGCAAATATTTTCTTTTCTTTTTGTTCCAGTATCAAACACGAAGAGATAGTCACATTGTTCGCGCACACGTCCTGCTTCTGAGAACCTCTGCAGGATATTTACTAAAGAAATTTTTTTTTCTTTTTTTTTTGCGTCCGTACAACACACACGAGTCAGTAATAAGAGCCGACTCGGAAAGTGATTATGCCCTTCGGGTCTCGGGGCCATATATATGGCTATGCCCGGACGTACAAATATGGTAATTTAACCAGCATGCGAATGACAGTTACTGCATATATGTGTCTAGATTTCGTGCTTCTGGATTCAAACGACTTCGTGACTCGGCACATTCGCCATTTTAAACAGAATAGTGCGTCATAAGTGCAACGATTCGCAGTGACTGTACATGTGCGCAGTAGATTATTACGTTCGTGCATTTCGAGAAAAAAAAATGTTTTGAAAAAAAAAAAAAACACGAAAAACGATATCTTGGAAATTCACGAAGATAAAGAGCACAATCAACAAACCCCCATATGAACGTCTGAAGCGACAAAGGACGGAGATGAGTTAAAATCCGGGTATTACCCATAATTCGCAGCGGTTGCCTAACGACCGGAGCGCCAAATTTCCATCTTGTAATTTTAACGAGAGATACACCTTATAGTTTTCTACAGTAATTGCTGGGGCGAACTTGGGCTGGAAATTTACTAAACAGGTTTGAAGCCGCAAGACCATATATATATATATATATATATATATATATATATATATATATATATATATACTGCAAGCGCTTGTCTCTTAACTGTGGTGTCTTGTGTATCTGTACTGTACCTGTAGGGTTCTGTGACATCTTAAGCTGTACTTGTTTACATTGAAATTTCGTGCTTTGAAGACGAGTGGAAGGAAGGAACATGGGTGGAGAGGACCTGGGCATGCAGGCCCCGTGTGAACACAGATACTTCGCGAGGGGCAGGTATAAGTCCCCCGTGTGTCACCCCCCTGGCTACGCCACGGCGCGCCAAGCGTGTGTATAACGAAAGACTACATAGACGGTGCCCCCTTTTCCTATAACCTGAAACCCTGTGCCAACTTGTTCAACTTGCAGTCGTACCTCGCAATCTAGGTATACAGCGTAATGCGAACGGCGCGACGCAGTCTGCTGCATGCAGGCCCTCCAAGCAGCCCACGTCGCCCGCGTCTCGCCCGAGATGGATGCGGGGTGTAGACGCGGGCCTGCAAGGCCGCTGCCTCGTCACCCACGCCACGCGGGCGGCGGAGCCAGGCAGGCCTAAGTGGAGCGCGACGAGCTCCTTGACGGACAAGCGCATCCGTTGTGTGTCGCCCTCAGCTGCGCGCGCGCGCGCCAATCTTCACGAGATCCCCGCGGGAGCAGGGGTCTGATACATGGCGGCCTACTTCTGTCTCGGCTTGCCGCCGAGGAAGTTAAGTCTATTTAGGCGATGTCATATAATGGAAGCTTTCATCGAGTGTCAAAAGAAAATGAGGAATGTGGCGGAGTAAAGTACGCAGACAGCCGACGAGAGAAAACACGCCGCGGTGTGCAGCCGAGTGGCTTTGCCCTTGTGCATGCAGGTGGGTTCGATGGGTGTGTGAAATGTAAAACTTCTAGCGTACTTGGATTAGGTGCACCTAGGTGGTGAACATTTTAATCCAAGGTCCCCCACTAAATGGCGTGCCACATTGTCTGAACGCGTCGAGTGTCACATCGAGTGTCACATCGAGTGTCACATCGAGTGTAACACATGAATTTGATTATATTGTTTTGATCCGAGAAAGGGAGTAATTGGAGATCGCTCAGAGAGGCCTTGGCCCTGTAGTGTGCTTATGATGATGATGATGATGATATTCCAGTTTTTCTGGCACGTACCTACTCAAGGCCAAGAATCGGGCGGCAGGAGGTACATTAAGAGAATTCTTATTTGAAGAACCGCTATTCCTACAGGCCGTCGGGAAGTCAAGATTCCTTACTGGCGGAGTGATGTAAACTCTTTGTTGGCTACGCTCATGCGAGACTGCGCAGCACATTACTGGGCTCAACGAGACCATCGGTACAGGAGCCTGCGGGAAATAGACTGTGACAGGACTTTTCGCCTCCCAGCTAAAGTCAAGCGATGCCAAGCAAGCGTGCTACACCGGATTCGCCTGGGCGTCGCCTTCACTCGACGCTGTGCACATCTGATTGGCCGCACGAATAGCCCCGAACTGTGAACGCTGCCAAGTGTCGGAGACTCTCCAACATCTGTTTTGCGACTGCCCTCTCTACGCACCACAGCGGAAGATACTGGCTTCGATGCTAGCAGGCAAACTGGCAGGCGAACATTGTCCGAAAATAATATTTTGTCCGCAATGTGTGACCGTACCGTTGCATCAATAGCTACAAGGGCTGCTCCGGACTACCTGAAGATCACCGGACTAGACGCAAGATTTTAAGGAAACCACTGTGTTGCATCCCTTCTTCCTGTCCTCATCGTCATCTGTCATCACTTTTTGTCCCCTTTCCTTTGCCTCTCCCCCCCATATATATGCATATATCTTATTTGCAGAGGAGAAACGCAAATTAAGAGAAAAACCAACAAAAGGAGATATTTTGGCATTGTGAACAGCGCGCGGCGAACGCGTATGCTCATGATCACGGACGGGCTGTCAAAGGATGGCATGGATAATTTCCGGGTTTCACCCATTCACATAATATATTGTGTTATATATCCTCCATACGCGACGAAGCTGCTATCCTCGATCGAATTAAAATATATACACATATGTATTCGTACTACTCTCAGCTACGCGTTTAATTTCCAGTATTCGTCGTTAGGAGCTCGTTGAAGTGATAATAATTCGGGTACTTTCCAGCTCCGCGGGATAGAAGGAAAAAAAATGCATCACAATGAATCGTTTCCAACTTGCCCGCTTCTCCATCCTTCGACACTTCATTGCCGATTGGTATACGGTGACGACAGTGTCATAGAAACGGGTTACTGCATGCGCATACAAATTGGCCCTCCCCTCATAATAGTGAATTGAGACAACCCATAGATTCTAAAAAAATTGCTTATCGACCGCTTTTATCTTCCTAGACATTTCGTTCTACCTACATTTAAGTTTGTGCAAACGTTACTATACAGAAGGCGTTAATATGTCCATTTACTTCGGTGTAGGGGGTTATACCTAGACGTTTCCAACGGGTTGTTTGCGGTAAGGTTGTATGCAACATAATCAGCCTATCTCCCCCTCAGTTCAGTGCAACCTCCATGTTGCCCTTGTCCTGCGTCAGCAGACGACAATCCATCTTGCGAATTTCCTAATTTCATGCAGCCATTTATATTCCTCGACTCCGTCTCCGACAGCGTTCCTTTTCCCATTGTGTTATTCTTAAAGACCACCGGTTATCCGCTGCGCATATTACGTGACCTGCCAATTAAAGGGTTACTAAAGTACAAGACTGAATGAGTTTAGACTGCATTGTAAATTCTTTTTCGCTTTCTTTTATTTACTTGGCGGAAAAAAGTTTACTTTTACTGGAGAGATTGAAGCCTCAGCTCTCTCTCTCTCTCTCTCTGTCGTACTTCGGGCCGGAACCTCAGCGCATGTGACGTCACTTGACGTCACAGATTTTAAAGTATCTTCCATTCACTCACCATCTTGGCGCAGGAAAAAAATTCTTGCAACTTGCTGGGTTGAGTCGCCGATTGCTTTAGAAACTGACCTCTTTTTTTTACATTGCCGGTAAAGAAGACTACATCTGCGAGTACAGACGCTGTCGAACTCTAGGGTTTCGAGATTTTAGGACTTTCGTTCAACACAAACAAAAACGAAAAGTCGAATATTTCGGTACTCCTTTAAGTCCTTCTAGCTAGAGCTTACCGCAGCTTTTTCCCGTAATCTCTTTTCACCCTCACGATGAAAATATATTCTATTCTGTTTCATTCTAACATATAACATTGCTCTTTAGTGTCTCTTCAGTATCATCCAGAGTATCAGCTATACCGGCGTGTGCTCAAGACTGTAAATAACATATTTCATTCGCTAACACATTTGAGAAGCCCAGTTGCCATCCAGAATATCGGCTACCCGGCGACTGCTCAAGACTGCAGATAACATACATTTTGTTTGGTTTGCCAAAACAGGTGATACGCCATCCGATCGAGCCATTTGAATGGGGTGCAGGAAGTTCTGCGCGGTGCATGCCGCGAGCTTTTCTCTCGCGCAGGCCACCCTCCGATGACATCCCCGCAGTGCGCATGGGGCGACCGCAACGCACGCGCCGAGAGATGTACACACACAAAACGCACGCTGCATGCGCACGGACAAGAAGAGGACACTCGCACAAGTGGCTCGCGTGCTTCACGTGACGTGCTTG
This sequence comes from Dermacentor silvarum, assembly GCF_013339745.2. NCBI lineage: Eukaryota > Metazoa > Arthropoda > Arachnida > Ixodida > Ixodidae > Dermacentor > Dermacentor silvarum. The sequence continues at coordinate 28,645,996 of NC_051158.1, read as the reverse complement.
AGGATAACGGAGGGGGGGTTACACCCGCGGAGCGTGTCGTGTTCCAGCGTGGTCGTGTCATGGAGACGCGTGCTCTGGCGCGACGACTGACTCGGGTCGCTGGCCGGGGGGAAGCTGCGTGGACGCGCGCTCTTCCGCGAAGACGGCAGCGAGCGACGAGCCGAGCGACGCCGATGCGGAGCGCGACGCCAGCCGAGGAAGACCGAGCACGATCGACGACTGCGCCCGGACGCCGACTTGCCTCGTTCAGTCTATATAGTCCGCGGAGACCGGTATATACGACCCACATGGAGCGTATATTTCGGACGTATTTCAGGCGTCGGCGCGCGTGCGCTCGCCGGGCTGGAATGCGTGTAGCCTGCAAATAGGGGTTTGCTGCGTTCAGTTGACAGTCGCGCGTAACGTGATTCAGCTCGCAGTCTTCCTGTGTCGGCGCCACGCGACGCGTGTACGCTGGACGTGGCGGCGCGTCGTATACGCCGGGAAGGCGTGCCATGTGGTTGCCGGTTTAACGCGAGTACGCAGTGTGCGTGCTTGTACAAACACACACACGCGCACGCACGCACGCACGCACGCACGCACGCATACACCGATACAATCTAGAGATAGATGTTCCAGAGGAAAGGATCTCCCCATGTTGCCGTATTTACGCCAAGATGACAAGAGTGTACTCCGGGACATCTTACGGCCAATAAACATGTAAAGCAATTAATTAGTGTAAGTCAGGGAGGAAGTGGCCGGGAGAAGCCGAAGAAACTCGTGGAAAACAGCGACGCTTCACGCCGCGCATTTCTGAGAGCTGGCTCAAGTATATCTCGCTCAGGAAAGACTCACACGGGAGAAGCAAAGGGAGTGCATGATTCTCAGGTCTTGCTGGCTTCTGGCGTTAGTCTCCTTCGACATTTTTTTTTTTTCGTTCATCGCAGGTTCTGTACACGGAAATCGCATCAGCCCGTACACACATGCGGTGCACTCGCTGACAGCGGTAGTGCGGCGGCTTTAAGTATATGCTGCTGTCCTCTCCCCAAGCCTCGGTTATTTTCTCGTGTTTTCTGGTGGATAAAAACCGGAGAACTCGTTTTAAGTGCACAATATCTTCGCGGGAGCGTATTTATCGACCAGTTCCCTTGCTGTTCACGCGCGCCGCGGTGTATAAGTGTCTATGCTGTTCTGCTGCTGGGCCCGAGGACCCGGGTTCTATTCCCATGTCGCGTCCGCTGCATTATGATGCGTGTCGGAATCGGCAAACGATTGCATGCTTAGATTTAGGTGCACGTTAAAGTACCTTAGGTGGTCAAAATAACCTGGGGTCACCGACCACTGCGTTTGTCATAAACTCACTTGCTCTCTCTCTCTCTCCCTTCCTTCCTTCCTTCCTTCCTTCCTTCCTTCCTTCCTTCCTTCCTTCCTTCCTCAATCAATCAATTAATCAATCAATCAGTCAGTCAGTGTCAGGCAATCGGTCAGTCGAGTCAGTCAGCCAAGTCAGTCAGCCAGTAAAGTCAGTAAAGTCAGTCAAGACAAGTCAAGTCAGTCGGTCGGTCGGTCGGTCGGTCGGTTTATTGATGTTTGCCCAGCTGACAAGTGACGGAAAACGTCGCGCCATGCTATGGTCACGGGACAACAGGGATCGATAAACATAAGCACCTACGTGCAAATTGACAGATCGCGTGCACTGTATAAGGTTAACGCGCCGCGCCACGCACGAAGGCGACATCGCGGTACGTAGCACGACGGGCGCTCGCAGAATTGTCGACGTCTGCACGAAGCGCCTACTGCAGAGCTGCCCTAAACGGCCGTGTGGTGTCGCCTCTATCGACTCGCGGTTCTCACGGTCAGCGGTTGCTAATGCGAAGCTGCACGCGAATCGGATAGCGCAGGAGCACTTATATATACGAAACGGAGGCGACAAGTAAACGACCGCAGACGGCCCTGAATAGCGAACGCGCTCTCAAGCGCGTCTGCAGAAGGAAGACGCCATTGCGTGCACTTCGCCCGTTCACACGCTATAACCTGCCTGCAGCGGTGCGAAAACAGCGTTATGGTTACGTTAGTGGCCGCGCCCGCCGGCCCCGCGAGTGTTGTGTCGACCTGTCGACGTCACGCACAGTGTATAAAAATGCACGCGCTGCCTCCAACGTGTGTACGACTAAATATATATTTGCGCAAGTTGTTGTATCGATAACGCGTCATTATGTTTACTTGAAAATGATCGAAACGCGAAGTCGCGAAGCCGTTTGAAGGACGAGGGAGAGAGAGAGAAACAACCTTATTTATCCAATCCTGAAGGGAAAGGGGCAGAGAGAAGAAGGGCGAGGGAGGTTATCCTACTCGCGGTATAGGCCTTCTCTACCACCTCAGCCCACCTCGGGATAGCTTCCTGAAGTGCGGAGTTGTAGCTGCGCGTGGCAGCCTACCACAGCTCCCGATTACTTAAAACACTACAATGGTTAGGGGGAGGGGAGTGGTTCTTGAATTGCCACGTGATGCGGTTTAGGTCCGCTCTGCTAGCAGGACAAAACTTGCAGGTTGAGGTAGGGTATACGTTCCCGGGTGAATATTGTGACGTAAGGCAGGAGGGGGGGGGGATAGAAAAGTGCGAGTCTGTATAGTTTACGCCATAGCACCTCGCGTATCCGCGACGAAGTTTAGGCGAATCCCGCATGCTGCCAAATAATACTCAGTGCACGCTGGCTGAAACGTAATGCTTGCAGCTTTGTGGGAAAGGATACTCTATGGTTTCTCTGTGGAGCCTCCGAGAGTTGCGCCATGCGATCACGGAGGCCACGGTTTCCCCCCCACGGCCCCGAGGCGAGAACTTGGTGGCGCGGAGACGGAAACGCGGAAGAAGCGGCGAGCCAAGCCAGCGAATCATACGTGTGCATTGCGAAACCAGAAGTCGAGGTGTCCTGGCACGGGAACAAGAGGCCGAATGCTGCGCATAACTCGCGTTTTCAACGCCGCCGATTTCAACTTGAGCAATTCTTCTTTGATCTTTTTTTCGTCTGCGCGGGTTGTGATGGGAGCATCGTCGCGCGCATATTCGTGACGTCAGGCTTTGTAAAAGAAAATTCTATTTTTAGCTTCGCGGTGCTCGCGCGGCAGTCTCGGGGGCTGTGGGGTTTCTCGCTTTCGTGTTAAGTGTCGTCGAGTTAATGGGCATGGGCCGACGAACACCGAACTCGACTGTGTGCGACCGTTTTCGAGCGTACGAATCGACCGTGTATATAGTACCGAATCGCTGGTTGTTGCATAACATCTGTCGCGTGTTGTTGTTTATTTCTAATGCTATAAGGGACACTTAGGTCTCGGTTGACTCTCTCAGAAAGTGCTCGCGTTTGGAGAAAACCTTCGCAGATGTGTGCTAATCTTAGCAATTACTGATACATCGAAGAGCGTATATATGTTCTTTTTTTCTTTAGCTGCAGGGTGCCCAGACCCACTAAAAATACGCCGGACTCAAATCTTATCGATTTGATAATAAAGTTTACGTTCTTCTTCTTCTTCTTTAGCTGCATCAAACTTTTAAAAATTGCCGGTAGCAGATGACACAATTCTAACCCTTGAGTTAAATTGCTCGATGAGGCGGCCATTACTTCTCGGATAAATTAAAATGCTTTCTTGAATAGTTGACATAATTAAACTATAATTACTTCTAAATTAATTTATTTACGGCACAGCCTGCTCGTCGCTTTCCTTTTCCTGTCAAGTGTAGGTATGTTTTCAAACAAAATAATATTAGTTTACGGCCCGTATTTCAATCTACGGAATTGCAGCTAGTGAGTTTGCAAAGCGTATCGACTTGGAACCGATTCTGAGGATATCGCACCGGTTTTGAGATATCTGCCGTCAAACTTGTGGTAAATATGTGCTGTTGTGCCACTTAATTCCTTTAAGATAACGTCGAGAGTAATTTAGACCAATGGTTACAATCGGTGCTATCAGCCATAGGCAATCTTAAAAAGATTTGGTGTAGTTAAAGAAAAAGAAAGCACCTGGTATACCTATACTGTACCGCTCGAAGACAGCGAAGTTGTGTGGACGGGTTCTCACACCATTTGTCGGAAATACTATAGAGGTGTATGTCCTGGCTGTTCTTAGGGGTGATTGATCACCGACGTCCTGGTTATAAGCGGCCTCTTCGGGGTTCCCACGCTGGCTGCGTTGCTGGACCGTATAAAATGAGCAACATAAATTTACGGATTACGGCCCGGAAAAAAAAATAATACTGTCGAACCCGGATATATCGAACTCTCATATAACGAATTATTGTGTATATGAAACAGCTGTAAAATGCCCTTGAAAATTTCTGTCTGAAATTTTTATTTCATATATCCAATTACCTATGTATCGAACTTTTTTTTGTGTGATCCGCCCCTTCAGATTCGATATGTCCGGGTTCGACTGTAGCACGCTCGAAGTAGTAGTTGTGTACTCAAATGAGGTACACTGTGTATACTGTTATACGCAAGGCAGCAATTATTTTTTTAATATTTAATAATTACGTTTTCAAGAGAAAAACAAATTCGGGAATTCGACGTGTGTCAGTTTACTGGCTTGTTCTATGATTGACGACCCGCCGTGGCGGCTTAGCGGTTATGGTGCTGAGCCGAGGTCGCGGGATCGAATCCCGCGACCGCGCACCCTTAGCGCTTTTTTTAGGGTGTAAATTATTAAGGCGAAAAAGCCTTAGGTGTCTGTGTTGGCGGTGGCCTTGGGGGGACCTTGGCGAAACTGCGCCGTGACGAAAAATGGCCGACGCCGCAAAGGGTAAAACGCACGTCTACAAATGCCCGGACTGACGTCACATTTCTCAGGGAGGTTCCGTAAACAAGGTAAATTAGTGGATTTGAACAGAAAATTTGCTTCTAGGTGGGTATCGAACCCGGGTCTCTGCTTTGCGAGACGAGCGCGCTTCGCTGTAGCCCACGGCTGCTCCACGATAGCAGCTTACTAATGGTGTGCATACACTCTCAAAAAAAAAAAAAAAGTTTACACCCTTTGGGTCGTATCTTGTCCCCAAACGATAATCGTCATCTGCCTTGCTCGCGTTTCCTTTCTTGAAAACTCGGCGCTCGCTACTTTCCTGCCGAGAATGCTGCGTCACGCTGATAACGCGCAAGCCTTTCGTGACTAGGAAGTACCGGGCTCGCAGCGTTAACGAAAGGAAATGCGGACAAGACAGATTATTGTTTGGGGACAAGATACGACCCAAAGGGTGTAAATTTTTTTTTTTAGAGTATAGTGCGTGCCTGATTGCCCACGTCACGTGGTGACAAAGACGCGCTCGTGCCACGGCTCGCGCGTTCATCGTCGTCTTCTTCCACAGTTGGCAGGCTTTCGCCTTCACGTTTTAGAAGCGTGTAACACTTGCTTCCTTTTTTTTTTTTTTTTTTGCAGTGCAGGGCTTCCGTTAAAATAGTCGGTATACGACGTCGCTCTCCTGCCGTGCGCGTCCTTTTAAATTCCGAATGCGTACGCGTCGAAGGGCTTACCATCATTGACGTTGACAGCCGAGTGCTGTGACCTCGCGTCATTCGATCCGCTGCGCATTCCGTTGGCAGCGTAGGAAGCCGATGCGCTTCTTTTTCTGGTCCCGCGAGTTCGTTCTGTAGAGCTCACCGCTGCGCCCTCTCCGTTTTTTTTTCCTGACGCCCCGGCGCCGATTTAATCGATGATCGAGCGACTCTATCCGCTCCAGGTGGGTCGTGATCGATTGGAAAGCACGCCACCGTGTAGAGTGTATACCGCCACCGTGAACCCTTCGTCTCCGCTTCACCTGCATGCCCGCCTCTTCGAAACCGCCGGTTCGCACGGCGCGATCGACGCGGCGGAAGTCTCTTTCTTTCTTTCTTTCTTTTTTTTTAACTGTCTTTTACGCACTCGAAACCCGATTCGATTACCCCTTTCTGTGTGCCCTGTACACGCATTCGTATGTATACCGCGTTCACGCGCGTAAGATTACCACTCTCGGGAACCAAGAAGAAGTATTAGCGTGACGTCACGCGTACGCCATTTTTTTGGTAGTCATATTCGCAACTTCTGCTGTGCTGCTGCAAATAGGCGGATCGAGATAGAGCCCAACGTTATGGTGGCTAGAATTGAGTTCTAGCCACCATACCAACGTTTCAGCTAGGAGGAAGCTTGTGGAAGTCGCCGTATATATATATATCCCTCCGAGCAGAGACGAAGAAGCAGACTTGCAAGTACGGATATATGTGCAGCACAGAAGTGTGCGGTCTCTTAGCGCGCTACCTTTAACGCGTCTGCACCCCCTTTGAAATGAATCTAGACTAGCGTTAATATATGGAATTTAGAATACCGAAACCAAGGACAGAAGACGACGCTTTTTTTTTACTTCGGATATTTATTTGTTATTAAACAGCAAACACATACAAAACTATCGAAATTGAAAAAAAAGAAGAGAAAAAAGAAAAGAAAACGAAACTGATGTGTAATCATGTGAGGCCACTACCTCCACTGGCGCCCTGATATACCGCGTCTCTTTATTACACAGTGCCCGTGACGTATAGCACTAACGTGGGACGCTCCCAAGCGACCAATCTCACTTGCTTCGACGATTTATCTATAGCCAACCGATTGCAATGTCTGTTGTGCTGTGGCGATGTGTTCGTCCTCTTTGGTTTCCTTCCCTCGTTTCAATGTTCTCAATTCAATACGCGTTCAATCAACAAGCCCGAATTCGGCCTTTAACGTAATACGGCTGTCACAAGGCGCACGTTCGATCGCGATCGGGTCCGATCCGGATCGAAATTCTCGACCGCGATTTGCTCCTTCGGGCAAGCTACTAGAGGGAGCCAATCGTGGTCGAGAATTTCGATCCGGATCTCGGAAGTGGCCGTGTGACACCGGCATCACATAAACGGCTATTCAGTCTCTCTAAGAGCCTCCCTGGCCGTAGTAACAGGCGCGTCTATGCGGTATTACGTTTTGTCCCTCCTCCGCGAATTCCGCCGCTCAACCTTCGCGCAGACCACCCCACCAGCGACGCTCTTCGAACACGTCAGTGAAGTCAGGTGGTGGGGGTGGACGCGTTCTTCTTGAGCCGGCGCTGGCGTCTCGCGCTGTCTCTCGTCGTTGTATCCAGCGCTCGGTGCGCACAGCTTAGCTGGACGTGACGGTAATGCGCTTCACGAATCACCGTCACCTCCCCATCTCCTCCCCCCTCCCTGTGCAGCTAGCCCCGCCGCTCCCTCTGCCGTTACGTTTCGGAACTGTCAGCGTGGCCCAGTGACCCAGAACGAGGCTTCTTCGTTCGCTGCGTTTGAACCGCCGAGGTGGTGCTTTCTTTCTTTCTTTCTTTCTTTCTTTCTTTCTTTCTTTCTTTCTTTCTTTCTTTCTTTCTTTCTTTCTTTCTTTCTTTCTTTCTTTCTTTCTTCGATCTGTTCGCTTGTCTTGCTTCGGCGGTTCGACTGTTGTGGTTGGGGGACGACGCTGGAGGTGGGGCGGGCGCGAACGACCGGCGCGGGCGATTGTATTCAAATGTATGTTGCACCGGTAGTGGCGATGAATGATTACGCGTGCGGTACACGTCACGGTGCGCGAGCAGTGCCTTGCGGTTCTTGTCGCAGCCTGTAGTCTATTTCTGACAGGCCGTGCGCGCCTGACTAACGGAACTGAATGGTTATCTACGCTGAAGTGACTGTACGTTGTACGCGTAAAACGTTTAGCGTGTAGTTTGTTTTCTGTTTGTTCTTTTTTTTTTAAACAGAGGTTGGTCATCGGATACAATTCTGTGAGAGTTGCATTGCTGCCCTGATTTCTCTTTTTAGAATGTCTCGAAACATGCTACGCCCGTCTGAATTCCCGCGCTCCAAGGTAGGGGTGCGGCGTATTTGCAATGAAGGACGGGCATTACGCGAGTAAATACGGTACGTGTAGCCGTCCCATTCTGTGAATTTAGCATTAGCACAACGTCGGGATCTCTGGTGTCCCGCTCTTATACTTTTAACCGTCACTCGTTTAAACTTCACGTCACTTCATACTTTTCGTACCGACTTTTTCCAATGAAGAGGAATGAGCAGCTGTACTCGTATTCGTACAAGTCACGCTTCTGAATCGCAGTATAGTCGCATTACCTTTAGGGATGGCTTTGCAAGCTTGGGAAACGGAAGACGGCGGCTGGCGATGCCGCCTTGAAGTTCTAGCGCCTGATGACGTCGCGGATATTTTAGCAGAGTTTGCTGTAGACTAAACCAGGGGTCCTTTAATACTTATTGAAGGACCCTGACTAAACGTTCGCTTGTCGACAAGCCAAGTTAATGCAAATTGAGTCTGTCGAAAAACCTCTCCTCCGGACTAGAGCACCGCCGTCGCCTCTACAAGGGTACACGATGTCTCTTCGTTTCGATTTCAATATAAAATACAGTCGAACCCGGATATACTGAACCCACACGTAACGAATTATTGTGTATAACGAACAACAGTAAAATCACCTTGAAAATTGTTGTATCAATTTTTTTTAATATATCGAGTTACCTATAAACGGAACTTTTTTTGTGATCCCCTTCAGATTGGATGTATCCGGGTTCGACTGTAGTGAAATAACTGTGATATTTGACTTTGTGGACCGTTATCTGACATGGTGTGACTGGGAATGTGTTGTTCGGGTACGTGGTAGCCTGGGGCATTGACTGAAGGCAAGGACGTCGTCTACACCTATGCATATCGAAATCGCTTGTGAATAGGTTTTACGCAAGAAAAAAAATGAGAGAGAAAGAAAGAAGGAACTTTACGTACTTGTAAAACCGTTATTGTTTGCGGCACATTGACAGACGTACAGCCTGCCCTCAAACCCTTCGGTCTATTGTCGGGTACAACTTAAGAAGGCAGGAGAGGCCCCGCCCAGGTGACCGAAGCGCGGCAGCCGATTGCCTCCGCGACTAAAGAAATAGTCCCGCTGACGCGACTCGGCCCAGCTCGAAGCGCGGGCGGCCATGTTCTCCGTCGGCAGGGTCACCGGCCGTCCGGCTCATGACGTCAGTCTAGGGTGCGCGCCCATTGGTGGAGGCTCGTGTGCATCCGCCTTTGAGGGGCAAATGCCGCTGCCTTCTAAAGTTGTATCCCGACTATAATTTCCAACACGCTGGGCTGTTTCATGGGACAAGTTTCAAACTCGCTGTAATTTCAGCGCGTGCTCAGGAACGAGAAGAATAAGAGCTAGCGGTATAATGTTCTAACGGACAACTCGATCTAAATGAATCATTATAAAAAAAGAAGCCGCGACTAGCTGGCGCATCTGACGGACCATTATGCGGCATCAATGACGCATGCGATAGGCGTTATGAGGGAACATCAACGGGGCTTTCTTTAATCTATGCAGCGCATCGGGACTGCCAATTCAGCCGTGACGTCATGATGCTATACATGGTACACTAAGCTATATACCGTACCCCGTTGAGCTAAATCACGTTTACCGCTTCTCCGATGGCGCGGAATACTCGGCGAAAAAACAGGGTCTTCCGCGGTTATAAATAGTGAGCCGCCCGTGTATAGGCGTCATTAGGAGATATGCAAATGCGCTCTCGCGCGTGGATAGTTAAATAGGCACACTTGCGAAGTGTGCGCGTGAAAAAAAGCGGCCGTTTCGTGGCTTCCTGTATGAATATAGCACGTTGCCTATGCGGGGCTTCTGCTCTGTAAGCACACGGAAGGAGCCTACTTCCTGAACGACTTTACTCTTCTTTTTTTTTTTAAAGCTATGGTTTCTTTGCTAACCCAGCCGGACCTTTGCAGATCGGGGTGGCGTGCTGCTGCTCCTGCTACTGTTGTCGTTGTTGTTGTTGTTCCTGCTGATTAGCTCACGCACAGAAAAAGAAATAAATGAATTTCGTGTTCCACAGTGGAATCAAACCTCTGTACCTCAGCCCAACAACGCGATGCTTTAACCACTAAGCCGCAAGCTTCTTTTTTAAGCAAAACTTTCCTGACTTTGCTCGCGCGATGGCTGGTGCTTCTGGGTGCTCCAGCTGCTGCTGTATTTTGACCACCTGGGCTTCTTTGACTTGCACCCAATGCACAGTATGCGGGTGTTTTTTTTTTTTTTTGCATTTCGCCCCCCATGGAAATGCTGCCACCGCGGCCGGGATTTGAACCCGCGTCCTCGTTCGTATAGCAGCGCAATGCCAAAGCCCCTATAAGCAACCATGGCGGTTCTGTGGTGTTAGGGAGCCTATGTGGTGTAAGGAGTGCGCGACACGGTGCGGTGGATGGAGACAAACAAGAAGCAGACGACAATTAAGGAGCGCGCGCGTGGAGGCGAAGTCCGTGCTGGGTGGAAGACGACAATGTCGAAGAGCGTCCGGCACGTGAACACGCGGCGCAAGAAGAGAAAATAAAAGCAAAAAAGGCATCCAATCAGAAGAAAACACGGAGCGTCGAGCGGCCAATCAGCAAAAGACGAATGGGCCAGAGCGGCAGGAAAGCGAGGCGCGCTGGCAGAAGAGAGGGGGAGTTCCAGGAAGCGACGCCACCAGAAGAAGGTCGGCCACCGGACCGGGAGATGAAGACGGGCCGTCGGATTCCGGACCCGAGCCACCAAGACTTCACCCGACCGGGCGCCTCCTGCCAACCCGTTCCTGGGTGTCGCCAATCTACCCGATCGTGAACTGCTGCCCGATGCCGGCGAGCTTCTGCACCCGTGGGCAGAGCGTGAGCAGTCGGGCTACGGGCCCGAGTTCTATACGCCCAGCTGCCTGGACAGAACGCCGCCGCCGTCTGCCCGTGCCGCCAAGCCGCCTGCATTCCCTCTCGAGCCAGAGCTGCCGCACTCTGATCGCCTGTTCAACGGTCCTATATACACCGACCTTGTGGTGAGACCAACGACGCTTCTTGCATCGTCTCATCAGCGCTTCTCCGCGTCGAAACTGCTGTGAGCACTCACACGCGCGATATGCCCGAACTTACGTGTTATTGATTCCATTGTAGCTCTGAGCGTGTTTCTTGCCGTGATATTTCTTTGAGTGTTTATTTTACGGGTTGCTTTTCGTTTTAGTTTTATTAAAAATTTGTGTGCGTTTTACAACAAACGGCTTTGTCCTCAATTGGGTTCTGGGAGGCTCTGCCTCAGAGAACCGTCAGAACCATTAAACGAAAGAACCCGTATCACAGGGTCCTAACACAGATTCCTAAAGTTGGCGTTAGATCTGTCATACATTTCCGTTGCTTTTTCTTTATTGCTAGTTCCCAGTGGACGTACATCTTCCGCAGCAATAACTGCAATCCACGCATGCTCAACATGAGCGTTCTAGAACTCTTTCATGGGCATGAACATTTCAACGCGTACGTCGCAAGTATGCTCCCGAATACATCGCAAAGCAAGAAAAGTGTCCTTTCGCGATAGGCACGGTTATATATATATATATATATGAGCACTCTTGGAGAAGCTACGATGAAATCAGCACCGACGATATGTCATCGGAGTTCTTAAAGCATTCGTTAACGGCTACCGGCGTGCTGCAGACGCGCACCGGACAACGCGACGCTGGAAATACGCGGGAAATGCGCTTTCCGTGTAGTTGCCTCGTTACACATATCCGGCTCGGAGCAAATTTAACTATCGAAGCAGTACATGTGGTGGCTGTCGTCACGCTGACGCACCAGACGATGGGACGCCGAAAATAACCGGCGACAAATGCGCCTTTCGTGCGTAATCGACTATAGTTGCCGCCTTACACTATCTGAATCGGAGCTAATGTCACGAGCGAAGCAGCATATATGGCGACGGTTAGACGCGCTGACGCGCCAGAAGACGACGCGATCGCTCTAAATACGCAGGAAATGGACGTTCCATGTAGTTGCGCCACTTTGATTTCTCAATATACCTACTTGGAACGGTTAGTGCAATCGATCGAAGGTCTTGTGCTGCGACTTGACCTCGTCTAACCTAACGGCCGCACTTCTTTCTCGACGACGCGACCTCGCCGTGACCTGACTTTTCACCTCTCCGTATTTTCTTCTGTTTTTTCACTTTTTTTTTCTTCCTGTCTCCTAATTTGCTTTCCAGGCTCGCCAATTTGTCTCGTCTGACGCTCTTGCAGCGCGCCTCTTCTTCCCGTCTCCGCTTGATGACTCCGCGGCATGGCTTCCTGACGCGCCGTTTCGCGTGTCTGTCCGTCCGTCGCGCGCGTCATTTACAGGCCTACGCGGCGCGTATACGTATACTGTACGCCTGCCTAATGCTTTTCGCGGCAATTTTCTTTGCAGCAACCTTGCCTCGCAAGAGCTAGGTGCCGAGAAGGACAATATATATATATATATATATATATATATATATATATATATATATATATATATATATACGTAAAGACAGAAAGAAAGACGAGAAAAAATGGTGGTAGGAGTCGGAAAGCACTCAAGAACAGGAAGGAAGTGGTGCCCTGCGCCTTACTGCGCTAAAATCATAAAAGAAAATTAATAAACAAGGTTCCTTTCGCGTTAGCGCCTGGAGGTATAGGATGCGGCCCAGTACGCGATGACGCGCAATTCGCATGCATGAAAAAAAAAAAACGGGAGCAAAAAGAAAAACAAAAAAAGGGAAAAGAGGTCTGTATGCAGCGGTTGTAGCAGCCGTAAAAAAAGTGCAGAAGGGCCCGGGGTCGAGGTCACACGGAACTATATGAACTAGGATGACCCGTGTTGCCGACGAGCTAGGCGGAAGTGGTCCACGACGTATGTATGCATATACCGACGTCGCCGGAGTCCGCGGCTTCCGTAAACTAGATGTTCTGTACTTCCTTCAAAGAAAAACAACGATAGAAAACGAAAATAAACTGAAGGAGTGGAAACACTATATATGCTGCGCTTCGAGCAGAGAACTCACCAAAAAAACAAAAGAAGGGAAGAAAAAAAAATGTACCAGAAAACATACTTCTGTTACTCAGAAACTGAAAGACAGCACTTTTGTAGCTGCCGTTTGAGGTCCATGGCATCCTCATACATCCTCATTCTTGTACGCCCTCCGCCTGGCGCAAGTGCGTTATTGAACTATTTCGATGTCACAACGTAAACCGTGTCCCAAAATTCGTAAACTACGACATACACCCAACATGTGACAGACCTGGTAGCATCGGATTGTAATTCGAATAGGCGAGAAAAAATAATTCTGTTACGCGGAAACCCAAACACAAGCCCCCTTTCCAGTTGCCGGTTTTCGGGTGAGCACGCCTCGAAAAATACCGACCAACTATAGAGGCTAACAGCTTCGCTGTGGAACAAGAGAACCCGAAAGACGTGATCTTCGTAAATACAGGGGCGGCGTGCCTGACGCGAGACGAGAGACCTCGCGGGATGTCTCGTCGTATACGAGGATGCTTATACCTGAAACTATACGGTCGCGCGTACTATGTGGTATACGAGGAGCGTATTATAGGGCGGAGGCGCATTACAGAGAGCATGCACCGGTGTACGTCCCGCGACCCAGTGAAGAAGATTCGTGCACAGCTAGAGCACCCGGACCGTGGAAGGCATAGGTGATATGATTGACACTGCGGGACAGAACGCGCTCGGGGTTTAAGAATACGAAGTAGGGGGTTCGGAGAGCGTTTCGCGTAAGTCAAAATTCTCGCTGAGGTTAAAAAAAAAGAAAATGAAGAAAAAAAAAAGTAAAAAGAATATACTATAAGCGGGAGTGTATGCAGTATGTGAGGTGTATATCAGGTGAACCCGGATATATCGAATCTTAAGGGGATCACAAAAAAAGTTCGATATACAGTGAGAACCCGGATATATCGAACCCCCATATAACGAATTATTGTGTATAATTATTTATGGTCTCCTTCAGATTCGATGTATCCGCGTTCAACTGAATTGTATTTTGATCTATAAACTAAAAATTAAATTTAAAAAAATTCAAGGGGATTTTACTGCTGTTCGTTATATAGAATAATTCGTTATATGGGGGGTTTGACTGTATCGGGTGAAAGAACAGGTGAATCGAGTTATGATTAACGGAACCACTGGTATAAACCGCAATACGAACGTGTACGGCGCAAGTGAGGTATATGTGCGTGATTGGTGGCCTATGACGGTTAGAAGCGTCGGGTCGTTGTACCGGGATATCGAGGTTCGATCTCCACCGTCGGACGCGTAAACTTATTTTCGGTAAATATGAGTCATTCGGCGAGACAGCAGAAACAGCCATGGACAGCAATTCCCGGAAGGGTATCGCAAAAAGATGGCTTCGCTTAAAAAAAAAAAAAAAAAAAAAAAAACGGAGACAAAGCATTCGTCCTTTACAGTTGACATCATGACAGGCCTACCGACAATGATGCCATAGCCCGGGGTGATGTAGTCTCTGCAGAAGAGACGGACGGTAGTAGTTTCACGCTCTTTGCCTGTGTGTATGTCGACCGTTCTCTTCAAGGTTGGTCGGCTCCGTAATTGCTCCTCGGGCACAAAATCATAGGTGCGCTGGCACCAGAGGAAGACCGTGGTCTTTACAAGAAGACCACGTGTACGTATACTGAACATTAGACCCAAGTAAAGAACGGCAATTCCTTTGTCGACTCCGCTGTACTTATATTTGCGGTTCGCTGGTGGCAAGGCATGGTGAACGGCTGTGATGTATAATTTTACCGTCCTTCATTACCGTGATGTACAGAAGTAGGAACCGGAGGTTTGGGGGTGGGGGAGGCGGGGTGCTTGGGGGGGGGGGGGTAAAGCTGCCTGTGACACATAAGTTGATGTGTGTGATCTGCTGGGACCCGAATGCGCTCAATTTGATACCTCTGATGTCTTGAAAGTGTTGATACCGTGAAATTACTTTGAAATTTGATAACTTATGACCCATCCTTCTGCGACGTCCCACTCGTGTTGATGCCTGTGGAGTATGTCGCTATTGACGTCCTAATCAGCGTCATAAATTTTACGTATTCGATGTCTTGAGCGTGTTTGATATTTTTGTTTGAATGAGAATTTCGCTAGCTTTTAGGTCATGCCTTTGTGCCCTGTACCGTCCTACGCGAATTGGTGTCTTCGGTGTCTCTTGCTGTTGGCATCGTAATCATCATCATGGCCGTCAATGATCGTCACTAACAACAACCACGTCATCATCATTACCACGCTCTCTAAACTTTCGAGGCCGACTGTACACACTGTGAAATAATTTGCGCCCTTAAAAGTGAATAAGGGTGTAGCTCGGTCTCTAACTCACACCGTTCCATTCAGAAAGGGTGTAATTAAGGTTGTGATCTATAGACCAATTTAGGCCTATATATTCGCATTTAAGTCTGTAGATTATCTTAAAGTGTACACAAATGAGTAAAATGAATACTGTGGGCGCGCCTCAGCACCCCACAATACGTAAGTAACGCAAGTTAGTCAATTGTAAGCACGTTTAAGTATAAACTAAGTGAGCGAGGGTGTCGAGTAAGTGTGCAAGTAAATAAATTTCGCTCCATTTCCATGTATCCAAATTCCGTCCAATTTCCTTCTGTTTGTCACATTGTTTTTTCATCGGCATCTATAGTAATTTCGCGGTCTTCATTTTTCCTTTCAAGTTTTCGTATTTTTTCCTCTTGTCAGCCTCTGCTTTTCCGCGCCTTGGCTGAGTACTGGCATCTGACATAGTACCTGCCGATGTGCGAACAGCAATTACTCTAGTTACCTAATATGGTTTGCTTCTAGCGAGTGTAGATCTATCTTTCCGCACCGGTGACTGTCGTAGACGAAGTGCAAATGTCAAACAACAAAACGCGGACGACAAGCTCTCTGCTTTGGGCCCCGTGCTGACACGTTGTGACAGTGCCGGAAACGGTTGGCTCGGCGCAAATAACGTTACCAGCCGGGAAAATACCGGAGTGTGTCGGACGGCACTGCTTCGGCGAAGAGGTACTTCGCTGGAAATGGTTTTAGGCGCAAGAAATAAAACACGGACAACGGAATAAAAGACACGGACTGTGCGTCAGTCCGTGTCTTTTTTTGGTATTCTGTTGTTGTTGTCTTATTATTATTTTTTTTTTTTGCGCCTAAAAAACCATTTCTAGCCATGTGTACCAACTAGCCCGACAGCAGACGTTACTATAAGAACTTCGCCCTTAATGCCCGATTCTCGAGAGACGGCTTTTGAGCACTTAAGGAACACTATAGCTAAACAGTAAAATCAGTTTAGACTGCTAAACTATTCTTTCAAAACTATATTTTTTGTTAATTTCGCGGTAACGCGTTGCTTTTTTCTTTCGGGAGAAGATGAAGGTCAAAGTTACATTTAAAAACCAAGAATTCCGAACCAAACCTCAAGCGCTGGTAAGTCTGTGTGACGTCATGAACTTCAGTGTACTTCTAGTAATTGGGTCGTTTGGTGGCGCAGTAGAAAGTTCTCGGTCCCGTGTTCGCAGAAAAAGCTCTTACGTTAGAAATGGTTCGTAAGAGCAAATATCAGGCAATCGTGAGCGAAGACGACCGAACAATAGCAAACAGCGCTTACGAACGAAAAGCTTTGTGAGCTCGTTTTATACCTCGAATCGGTAAAAAAAAAAAAAAAAAAAGAACATAATGATAATAACTGGGACCTAGCAGGACGTCGTCGAAAATTTGTGACGTCACAAACTGCTGGTTGGCAGGAACTTCAAGGTATACGAGTACAGTGTGGCCAGACGTATTTCGTTCTCGCGTCTTCTTGCGGTAAGAGCGGCATTTCTCTCTCTCTCTCTCTCTTTTAGTGTTGTAGAAGGGTGATTTACTACTATAGCTCAAGGTTATTTGCCGTTTAGCGTCCCTTTCAGTGCCGCGTATTTGCAGTGGATCCTACGCTCAAAGCTGACATTTGTTCCCCGTCGATCGAAACCCCGGGTGTCTGTTACGTCAGTGAAAGCGCGCAAGAAAGTCTTTTCTCAAGTTTCACGTAAGAATGAATGAATGGATGAATTAATGAATGAATGTTTTAATACAGTTTAAAGGCATATACATTTCGTCATGTCATTTCTGATTACAGAGGATCTAACACTTTCTTGCACACTTTCACCTGGCCTCCCTAGGGAGGATATTGCGAGTGTCTTAAAACCTAATGGCCAGTGCGGCTTCGGTGCAAGTGTACCTATAGGCCGGGATAATGTGGCGATTCTATTCCGATGCGGCCTCGGCGTAAGTCTACTAATCTCTCTTAAGATGCTTGAGATGTACTGTACGACGTTGAGGCGCTCCCATCTCGAGCAGTGCATGCTTACGGCCGAAGATTAGGACCATACCAGGAAACGCGAGCTTATAACGTTCCCGGCTCCGAGACTGAGCTAACGTATTGTTGTTGTTGTTATAGTTTGTTGACTGCGACAGTATGTGAAGTCTGGCTACTTAGAAGCCGCTATACCGAAGTCGTAGCCAAACCCACATACACAATAAAATAATAAAAAAGAAAACACTGCACCAGATGACAGCATACAGTGGAACGCGTTTATAACGAAGTGCTTGGCGCATCCGAAATAATTCGTTATACAGGTCATTTCGTTGTAAAAGGTCGCGCACCGCACAGCTCACAATTGAGCCGGGACAGAATAGTTCGTTCGGTATACATTTCATTTTCTTACTTACAGGTCACCACCCTCCGTCCAGGTATACGTTAAGTATAGCTACGTCAATATCGATCGAAGGCCTATACAGTATAGCGAACAGACACGGCGCCGTTTCCTCCGGAAGGCAATCGTGTAACGGCAACAGAGCTGCAGAAAGAAAATGGCTTGTTCAACCAACGCCGCGTAGTTCATCGAATGAGAAAGAAGCTCCATTGCTCTGCATTCACAGTTCCGAGGCAGCAGCGCGCATCGAAATTCAGGGTTTCAGCGAGATGAGGCCATTTCTAGGAACGCCGTCGAGTCGATTCGAACAGACAAGCCCTTCCGCATTCCATTCGACTCGCGTGATTGCCGGCAACGCGAAGTACACAGTGAGCCGCTATACGCCCGCCCTGCATGCCTCCCCCTCTTAGGCTGTGTCTACATTACTAGCATACGCAATGCAGACCGAAGAACCGCTAGGAACAGCGTGCTTTCCTGGGAAACGTGACCCGACCCGTCTTCGGCCGCAAACAAACACGAACCGGGCTCCTTCATCTTTGGAACGCTGTAGCAGACATCATGAGTTGGCGTGCATCTATAGGGTGCCTCGACGCGCGCGCGCATGCATAGAGCGTGGCCTCTGCGATCGGCTCCGTTAGCGAGCTGCCGGTGCGGATCGCGGAGGCTACGCATAGAGACAGCCCACGTGCGTCTGCTTAGATGCGCCACCTGGTGTCGCGTTCGCTGCTGAGCGAACGTCCGCGTGGCGAGCTTCGGAGATGAGACGAACGCGCGCGCTGTGTTCGTTGCGCGGCTTTCCTCCGTGGCTGCGCACGACTTTGGAAAGGAGCGAGTCGCATGGCTCGTGCGGCCAGAGTTCGGTGACGTGCTGGCCGTGACTTTGACGCCACGCGTGGTGCTTATATCCGGCACTTTTCTGCAGTCTGCACAGCGGGATCGATTGCGCGCTGTTCGCTCTGCGCTTGACGCGCGGCTTCGGTCGGCCTTGTCCTGGCTGTCGAAATGATTCGACGGCGCGTCGATATTCCCTGTCTACCTGTTCAGCAGAGACGCCTGTCTTTTTTTTCTTTCTTTTTTCTTTTCTTTAGGTTTTGAAGCTTTGTTCCTTTCGTATTTGGGATGTCGCGTTTGCATATCGAAGCGCGCGCGTGCTTCAAGGATGATGACCGAGTCGTGAGGATCGATGTCATACTCACTCGTCGTGCGCGCGTGATGATCACTTTAGACAACTGACGAAGCGACCGCGTTCTTGATTGCTTGTTTTCATTTCCTTCGTATCGAGCAGTGCATTTGGAGCCATTGCAAGGGGTCCCGGTTGACTGGATTCGGCTGAGGACGTTTTATGCGGACTGGTTCGAAGCGCGGAGGGTTTTTAAACCCCTCGAGTCCTCTTGGTATTCAACTTTGACTGGAACGTGCAAGAGAAGTGATCATCTTATAAAAGGAGAGACCTTGCTGGTTAATTGAATGTCTGTCGACGTCTTCTAGATGACCTTATCTATTTGTGGTATTTCTGTTTACCCTGTACGCGTGCTGATCGCACATGCATGCTATATGGGCATAACAGTTTGGTAAAGCTGAAAGACCGTGTATTAATAAAAATCGGGCCCCTCAATCCCCGTTCTTCTGTATTAATTACATAACGAGGGTCTCGAATCCGGCAACATTGATGCATTCAGGTAGCAGGTGTAGGTTTATTGACCAGTTGCCTTCACGCAAAAAGATCACGTACTCGTGACGCCTGCGGCAGAAAGGATGTTCCACATCCGCCGCCAAGGTTCGAGAGTGGTGGCGCTGGCTAACGCTCCCAGGGATAGTTTCAGTAGTAAAACATAAATACCCCAGAAAGTGGATGGGAAAACGGCTCCGCGGTAGCTCAATGGTGAGAGCATCGCACGCGTAATGCGAAGGCGTGGGATCGAATTCCCCACCTGCGGCAAGTTGTTTATTCATCCACTGTCATTTCCATTAATGTATCATTTCTTCATTTTCAATTAGTCAGTACACATAATTTCCCCTATGTTGTCCTTGGTGTCGTTGTGTTGGCTTCTTCTAATATATAGTGATGATGAAGGCCGGAACCCGGCCGAACGTCGAAATTAAAATGTTTTTGTTGTTCTACGTGCGCCTGCACTTCTTTTAACTTATTAAACACCGGATGCGAAGAAATGCTGCCTTCATATATACAGTTTTCAAAACAAATAATAATAATTGTGTGTGCGTGTGTACCTCGTTATCTGAAGTACACGCTCATGCTACATAGGCGCACGACAAGGCAAACGTGCCTCCAGCACCAGATCAAGGTATATACATATCTCCTTTCAATACTTAGTGCGTTTTCGAGAGCAAACTGCAGCTCCTACGCGAAACGTATAGCGTTAACTCTCGCCCACTCGCGGTCAGTGACTCGACTCAAGCAGAGCAAGATGAATCTCCCTGGTTAAAAAAATAAAAAATAAAAACAAGCCGCCTCTATAGCTTTCCCACGTGGCCCGTTCGTGCGACACGGAGGCGGGGATATACCGACCTTCTCGAGCGGGTTGATCTTCACGCGTAGCGCGCCGCTCCCTTTTTCAAACGGAACGCGTGTTCTGGAAGGCGAGACTATAGGTTCGTTCTTTAAAAAAAGCGGCGGCACCTAATGGAGCGACGCGAACCAATGGATCGCACCGCGGTCATTGAGCCTGCCCGCTGTATTCGTTTTTTCACTTCATGTGGGATTCGGGCCGTCCGTCTCGGTGTACGCTCGTCCCAGGTCGTGTGTAGCCAACTTTGTGAGAAAATTCAGCGAGCGTTGTGTCAGTGGCGCGTACAACGTTTGCACGTGCGCGCTGCGCACCATTGCTAAGTAAAATTTCAACATTTAACCACTGAGTGATTTAAAACTGAAGCTTCAGCATACTGGATGTATGGTAGAAGGATAATTTACTAATGCTTCTACGCTGATTTTTGTCTTTAGTGTCCCTCCAAAGTGAGATTCGGTGTTGCTACTATATACGAAGTGGTTCCCACGGTTGTTTTACGTCGTGCTAGACTGCAATAGTATACAATGATTTATAGCGTATGCTGTATTTACTTTGGGGTCATTGATTGTTTCTGAACATGCACATTGGTCACATACAATTCTGGTCTTGAAGGTAAACATTTTGACGGAATTGCCCGTCTGGTTGGGTTAATTTAATTATGACTGTCGAGTGGATCCACAACCACTTGAAAGTCATAATTCTAGTCTTCCATTAGAGAGGCTGTATAACAGTACAGCGACTGTGATGCCGTGCCGATATCTCGGCTAACGTTCGTCCTAAACAAAACCGGATAACGTCTCGTAAAGCGTCATTTCTTGCAAAAACTTCCTCGCCGTGACGTTATACGCACGCGCTTGCAAATCATACCCTTCGCACGCCGTTCATTGAAAGAAGCGTCATCCAGCGCGGCCCCAAAGTGACGCGCTATTTAGCGAGTATACGCGCCAGGTCCGTGCCATTGTAAGCGAGTGGGCATGCATGTATGAAAGTAACAGGTGGAAAGAGCGAAGTAATAAGAAAAAAAAAAATAAATGCGGGTATAATACCCGTACCCGTCGAAGCTGGGCTCTGCGGCACAGCCTCCTCCGCAACAAAGAGAGACGAACCGTCAAAGAAAATTGCGCCGCCTATGGAAGCATTAAAAACGCGGGCGCACATCGCGTGGCCTTATACGCAGCCGCTCGCTCCAAGCGCGCCGAGCATAAAGGCGCGAATTGCCTCGTCGTTAGATATATATAAACTATGCAAGCGCTCCGGGCCGCGAGCGGTCTTCCCTGAAAAGAACGTTCTTTTTTTTTTTTTTCGCCTTCTTCTATTCGGTCGCAGACAGAAAGGCGCTCGCTCCTTCGTGTATAGTGTCTGTCTGGCCCCTCGAGAACGCCGTAGGCAGCGATGGTGTGTCTGTACGTGCGTGCTCTAGCTGCGTTGTGGAGCCGGCGACGAAGACGTCTTGATTATCATCATTGCCAGGCATATATGTACGTATAATGCCGTGACGCGTGAGCTCCGTCCGCTGAAGCCTTCATCAGCGGGCAGTTTTTTTTTTTTTTCTTAACAATCGGCACGTTCTTCCGTGAAACCTGGGCCTTCCTTTCTTTCACTCCTTCTTTCTGAGTTTCTTAATATTTATTATTCATTTATGATTTCGTCCTGCCCTTCGCGAGTGCCTTCTTTCTTCGGTGTTACTGCTCGCCTCGTTTCGAGCCTATACGCCGCGGTATTTGAGGACATTGAAACTGGAATAGAGAGAGAGAGAGAGAGACGTTGATGCCTTTCGTTCTACAATTCAGTTCCTTCTTCTTCGCGTTATCTACCTTATCTGTAACTATCTTTCCATCTCCATCACAATCGTGATCATTACCAGCGTCTCGTTCTTCTCCTCCTCGCCATCGATGTCTTCTTCAACGCCTTTTTCACGGTAACTTGTTCGTCATCGTCATCACTATCTCGGTCTTGATCATCACCATCTTGTAATCCTCATCACCATCACTTCCACCTTCTTAACTGCCTTCTTCGTCACCATCTCAAACTTCATCATCACCTCCTCCTTCCTACTCACTACCGTCTTTCATCACTAACGGTTCTAAATCATGCTGACTTCACCATCTCAAATTCGTTCTTTCTTCACATACTTTTTCACTACCTGCCCTCGTCACAATCTGACCCTTTAGGACCTTCTGCTGCTTTCTTACTATCTCCATCATCACGACTTCGTCATCAATATCTTCCTCCTCACCAGTGACCATGGCCAGCACCTTTTTTTTATTTTTTTTTTACCCTGCTGCCTTCTTCTTCACCACCTGCTTCGTCATCGTGATAAACTAAATTCGATTCTGGGGTATTACGTGCCAAAACCACGCTGTGATTATGAGGCATGTCGTAGTGGGAGAGGCTCTGGATTAACTTTGACCACCTGGCGTGTATTGTTTAACGTGCACCTAAATCTATATAAGTATACGCGAAGAGCGTCATCATGACAACCATCGTCTTTTCTCTTCTGACAAAAGCGATCGATCGTGTGTCGGTAGCACGTAAACAAGAATCCGCGGATTGTCGAAAATAAATCGGGGCGTTCTTGTCTGTATACGGGGCGTATCATATGTATAGCCCTAACGTTGCTTTCGTACGTTAGGCCTCGTTTGCCCCCTAATCCCTCACCCTCTCTCCCCCGTACAGGGTAGCTAACCGGACGTCTGTCTGGTTAACCTCCCTGCCTTTCCTTGTATATATCTCTCTATTTTAAACACCGTCCGTCAATTAATGATGCTTTCTGCTAGCAACACGTCACTTTTTTCTTCTGTTTCTTTCATTCTTGCTTGTCCATTCCCACGTCGAAGTGACCTGCACCGCTCACAGATGCCAACATCTCCTTACTTACATTACACATAGACATAAAAAAAAAAAGAAAAGAGCTGCATCGTATACATTATGCATTACACGTAACGTGAGATGCCAAAGGCTATCTGGTACGCTCTGATTTCTTTCGTTCGTACTTTCTCCTCACTTTTTTTGTTTTGTTTATTCTTCGACGGGTTACTGGGTCTCACCGAAGAGCTCCTGCGTGCGATTTATAAACTAGAACGTTAGTTAGCGTATGGCCTTTTTTTTATGTCTTGTTTTAACCGGCGTATATGGAGCACTATCTTGCCTCGTAACGTTAATGGGTGTACGCCAAGTTATATGAACGCGCTCGCCGTGAATAGTAGCTCGTCTAACGAATGCGTATACCACTGCAGCGGTACGTGGAAACGCCGAGTGCCAGACGGTTTTCCAGGATAAAGGTAGTTTAAACATAGATGGAGCGAACAGGTACCTAAACAAACAACAATAACAACAAAAAAGGTAAACGCTATACGGTAGCAATTCTGCACGGATTACTGCATCGTTATCGTACTGCGAATGCGCGCTTTAGCGAACGGGCGAGGCATGACAAACGAACCGTATCGAAACGCCGAGATAAAAAAAAAAAAAAGGGGGGGGAATTCACGCACTGTCTGCTCTTGGAACTGTGCCGAGACGTTGGGAATGCTGATGCTATTCATTCAGTGTTTCAGTGATAGCTGGTTCACTGTCTTACATGGTTCACAACGTGTAAGTCACGTCATTCATTCATTCATTCATCATTCATTCATTCATTCATTCATTCATTCATTCATTCATTCATTCATTCAATAAGTCCTCGAACGTCGACAGACGGTCGGGCATTCAGTTAGCGCTTAAAGTTTTATTCTTTCAATGCCTCATCAAGGCCACCAAGTAGATGCCGTGAAATAGAAACTATGCTCCCCTTTTTTTATACTTTGCAGACGACGCTGCCGAAACTGCGCAAGTAGTGCGTACATAGAATTGGTCTCACTCCGCGCGTTTCGCAGTGTAGTTGTTGTTCTCGATCCGCAAGTTTTTCTACGAAATAACTTCGTATATTTCAAACTGCAACTTGTGGACGAAAGGCGATACGTCAAAAAAAAAAAAAATCCTGCTATTTGCGCGTATTTGGGCATCGAAGTGTGCGACGCACTATGCTTTTTCGTTGCGAGCGCAAACTTCGACAGCGGCTGCCGGTCGCAGAAACGTGTCACTGCGCTCCTTGGATGCTAAGTAGGTTCACATCTCCGACGCCTTCCGCGCAGCAATTACGTCATATTTTACGACATAAAGGCGTGAGACATAATTTTATTACATCGAATTACGTGACGTATACCTATGTGTTTTTTCCCCATGCGAGGCACTATTTTTTCGGGCGCACTATTTTTTCGGTCGCAAATGCGCAAGCACTGAGAGAAGTCTCTAGCCTTGCTAGCGTTGTCTGCAATGTGCGAAACGGGGATACAACTTAAAAGATACAAAGGAAGCGTGTCTTTACCGATATTACCGGTTCTCGCTTGACAGTTTCGTATTCGGCCAGCGGTAGCTTTCGCGTGAGTTCTGCAATGTTTGATCGACCTATACGTAAAAGGGGCGGAACACCATGCGGAGGACCAAACAACCGTATAGTACACTGTCACTGTTAGCTTACCTATAGTTAAGCGCAAAGCACGTTGACTTCATTAGCATACACTTTGTTTACTACGCGCGTCTTTACAAGGTCGATCGCGCAGACCCGGCAAAACGAAGTTTATTCTGTCACCGCCGAACTTTTCGAAACGAAAACATCCTCTAGTTGTTAGCCCAGCTTGTTTAATCGGTGTTTACTTCTTGCTACATCAGTAGCGACGAACGCTACGAAAAGAAAAAAAAAATGCGTTCAGTGGTTCCCGAGTGTCGACAGGTATGCCCGTCGCTTGAAGGCCGAAAATAAAAGTGTCTAAATCCCGGAGACGGTCCCGTTGACTTAAGGTATACTGTGCAGGCATGCGCATGTTTGGAAACATCACTCCAGCCGACGCATTCAAAGCTGTGCACGCTATTTACGCGACGTCGTCGTTGAGAGACCCAGACTTCCCGGTTCGGTTTACTTTAAGCTAAGACTGCTCTGGAAACTCAAACAGCAGAACCGTTTTTATTTTTCATCTTTTTTTTTCCGTTCGCTCGAACAGGCTGTGTAGTAGTTTGGTTTATGTTTCGAAATGTGAAAGAGCAGTTAAGACTGAGTTGAGCAGGTCAAGGTAGAAGCAGTCGGAAATATATGTCTTTATGAATATTTTTTTGCGTGTGTTTTATTTAGCGGAGTTCAGACGTTTCGCTACAGTGATTTGTGCAGTGCAGAAAGACAAATGCAGGGGTGCTGAAGTATGCGTACAGCGTTGTCGTTGATGTATATGTGGTGTTCGTCTAGAGGAACCGATAGATCCACCTTTTAATTTAGTGCGCTGTGCTAATGTCTTATTCAAGGTAACCGGATGGGCGTTAAATCACATCTGATGAATACCTAACACCTGTTGCGATTAAAAGACGTCTGAAGAAAACGAAAGAGTAGATGCGCAGTTTGCTTTATCCGATAATTTGTGTATCCGCTTTCATTGTGAGGGCTTCGTCGAAGTTTCATTTTAATCCTGTACATGTTTGGTGTGGGCTGCTTTATCGTTCGCTTAACTGATTCATAAAGGCTTAAGTTGTCGCGTGACCGACCGAGATTCTATCGGAGCTGCGGTGTGCCCAACGCAAGCGTGTGGTTGCCTTGTTTAAAGGTCAACTAAATTTTGGACGGCGTAAAAAGCCTAGTTTAGGATAATGTACGTTCATATACATGGGAGCCTCCGCCCAAAGTTATTACGTTTGAAGTGCGAGTTGGAGGCGTCACGAAAAGCTCGCAAAGATAGCCGTTTCTGATACCGAAACTGAAAAAAAAAGAAAAAATCGCCGCCATTATGATTTACCGAAAGCGATGCATGACCTAGAAAGCGCGGCTCCCTGGCATGGCCTCTGAGATCTGGCGGCGTCCCTCGGTTGTTCGCGGTGCGCCGAAAACATCTCGGAGGCGACATTTGCGCGCGTTGTCTGCAAAGGTTTATGTTTAGTGAGGCTGGCAATGAGAAAACATGTAATTTACCAGCCCCGCGGATTTGTTAAGATTGCTGCCGTGGCATATAATCTTTTTAATTTATGACCAATTTAGACAAGGTAACATTTCCTTGCGAGTGGCGCTGCTTATACCCTTCACCTTGGCACCTTCACGAAGTCATTTTCCTACGTAAAACTATGCAAGACACGAACGGGCGCATAAAAGTTAGATGAACTTAACTCTCATTACGTCTATTGAATGCGAAAGCTTTCTGGGCGTCCATACTATCGACGTCCGTACTATTTTGACGTCCATGTCACGTGACATTGTCACATGACGTCATCACTTGGTCATGTGACCTTGCAACTCGAGGTTCTTACTTGTTCACGTGAACATGTCACATGACGTGATCACTTGGTCATATGCTTTAATTGGGCGAAGTCAATTTTGAGGGTGGGCCACCCAAACTTTGGGGGTAGGCCAATCCAATTGTGGAAGTGGGCCAGGTCGGTTTTCATTGACATTGAAACGTGACGTCATCACTTGGTCACGTGGGTTCCGGTCCCGTCGGATGTTAACGCCGGACGCCGGATTTTCCCTTTCACGGGGCATACAGTGCTTTCGCATTAAAACGTGACGGCAAACAAACGATAAGCTCAGACGAAGGCGCTCCCATCAGATATCGGCTGCCCACGTCAACCCCTTAGCTGCCCGCTCTGAAAACAACGCCGCGACTGGCCTGGCCGAATTTTACGGTTTCTCTCTCTCTCTCTCCCCCCCCCCCCTCCCTCCCTTCCCTCCTGCTGCTTCGAGACGTCGTCGATGCCCCCTCCGGCTGAACCCGGGGTTCGACGGCCTGTGCGATATCGTATATAATAATATACACACACACACACACATCGAACGCCGCGCGCGGACCTTCTTTTGACAGCCCGCTGCGAGCCAGACTGCTGCCCCCTCCCTACACACCCTACTCCCACCCTCTTCGGCTGGCACCCCAGTGTATTGTTACCCGGAAGGAAACACTATTTTCGGGTGCACTGGCCCCCTCTTCCATCTCATCCGAAGCCACGCCGCAACGCCGGCTCAACACTGGCCAGATCCTTCGTATAGACCGGGTTCGCGCGAATTACTTACTGGCTGTGTGAGGGGGGGTCTCCTGAATTATATGTCTCATTTTCTGACGCCGACCAGTCTGTAGTATTAGCCACTGTTTCTTCCTTCTGTATGTTTTGGTCACTCCCGTTTCTGCTTTTTTCTTTTCTTTTTGATTCTTTCGTCCTTTTGATGCCTGTTCCATAGAGGACATGTTTACGAGTAGAAATACAACACACAAACGCAAGGAACACGCTAAGAACACAGGCTTTTCGTGCTTTTTCGTCTTCGTGTAAATCTTTTCGAGAGGTGTACGTGTTCTCTTAGCAAATACCGACTGCTCCTTTAGCAAGTTATGATGCCTGTCTACTCTTACCAATAGCATCACTTTTCAGCTTGTCAATGTAAATATACATATATTTACTGGAGTTGTGTGTGTGTCCCTGATCGTGTCCTTGTTTCGTTCATTTTTTTTTTTTGGCTGTTAAGTCCTGCTCGTTCTTCTTCTTCTTTTTTTTGTTGTTGTTGTCGTTTACGCTCGTTCTTATAGGAGTCATGTTTACGGCTGTATGGAAAAACGAACGCAGGCAGCAAGCAATACACGAACAACGTCGCAGATCGTTCGTGTTGCATTGACTCGGCGGGGTTCATGTTCGCGGTAAACACATTCCTGTAACAAATACCGACTGGTCCATTAGCAAGTTACGATGTTTGTCTCCTCTTACCAATGGCATTGCCTTTCAGCTTCCCCGAGCTTGTTTACCGAAGACGTACGCGTGTCCCTAATTTTTTTTTAACTGTTAACACCTCCTTACTCATTTTTTTTTAGTTCTTGTTTAAGCTCGTCATTAGAGAGCACATGCTAATGGTTATAGAAAGACGAACGCGGTCAGTGAACGCACGAACATCGACGCCGGCCGTTCAGTTCGCTTTGAAGTTTGTGTTCACGGTCCTTAGCGATAAACATTTTCATGTAGCGAGAACAGCTTTAGCCGGTTTAGAAAGTAATGCTGTTGATCTCCGTGTACAAATTGCGCCACTTTTCAGTTTTCCAAAGTATCTTTTCGGGTTATGCACGTGCCTCTGATATATTTGTTTTGTTTTGTCTACGCTGTTAACTCCTGTCGATTTTATTACTTTTTTTCGTTCTCATTTATACTCATTCCTTTAAGAGATATGTTTGTCTTAGCTTACCAATGGCATCGCTTTTTTCTTCCAAAGTATGTTTTTTGGGTGTGGGCGTGTCTGTGATTTCTGTTGTCTCGTTTTGCTGTTAACGCATATACTTTTTTTTAAAGAAGGTCGTTGCTCCTACCTTGCAGTTTTTCTGATACCCTCCCTTATATTTCATCCGTGTTTTTCTTAGTCGTGTCCTTTGAAACATCCCGCATCCATTTGCGAAATACTTGAGTAAGTTAGCTGAATGCAAAAGTGCGAAAGAAAAAAAAATCACTATGTTATTGATTGTGAACATGTATACTTACAGTGTTTTAACAATGCATTGCGTTTCACATTATCACATGATTTCACAAGTTACTTTTGTATACATAAAACGACGTTTTGTCAAGAAAGTAATTGGAACGCCAATGCATTTCTCCGCGAAGTTCTGGAATTAATATCTCGAAACTGGTGTCATCCTGAGAATTCGTTTCAAGTCGATCCGCCTTGCGAACTCCACGGCTAGAATTTGTAAATCGAAATATGGGCCATAAGGTAATTAGGTAAAAACCTAATTGGTCAATTATTCTTAAGTATAGTTGATTATGCATTTCACTATTATGTGCAACTAATGTACGCCTCTTCGAGGAAGACCAGCTCACGAACTAGAATTGCGCTATCTGCCACAGGCAACATTTAAACATTTGGAAAGTGTTCGCTGAAACACCCTGCATAAGGCGATAATTCAAATAGAATGACTTTGGTGCGACCAAACGCCGCGTGTACAGACGAGCGCCTCTACAGCGAACGCCACTACAACAAAATGACCTTTATAACAAAGGAAAAGTTACGTCCCGGTTCAATTGTTAGCTGTACCGTGCGCGACCTTTATAGGTAAGTGACCTGAATAACGAATGACTTCGCAGGCCTTATAAGCACTTCGACGTAAAGGCGTTCGACTGTACTTGAAACGGGGTTCGTAGCGTGTGGCCGTGACCTCTGGAATCGCCGTTATACCGAGTACGGAACGGTTGGTCCGACGAACTTTTGTCGTTCTGCCTTGGCGTCAGGTGTTTTTTTTTTTAATTTTTTTATTTTTCGAGGGTGCTGCAGTTTCACCGAACGCGGTTCGCTGGCCGACCCAGATCGACCTAGATTTCGATTCCGCCAGGGAATGTCCCACCGATGACCCTCGGGCGGCGTTTGAGCGTCGTGCGCTTATAGTGAACGCGATGTCGAGGAGAGGCGCTTCTTCCCAACATACCTTCCCCCCTCACCCTCCCCCGACCGTCCCCGCGTTTTCCGTTTACCTCCTTACGTTGCCCGGTGGCTATAATCTCCGCACTTTCCTACCACTGCGAAGAAAGAAAGAAAGAAAGAAAGAAAGAAAGAAAGAAAGAAAGAAAGAAAGAAAGAAAGAAAGAAAGAAAGAAGAAAATATCGGAGAAATAAGTTCCGGTAAGCGCGAGCCCAGAGATGTGACCGCTCACGTAGAGGTCGAAAATGGGTCATCTCGCATCTCTCTGCGGTGTATATGTGACCTCAGTGTGTGTGTGTGTGTGTGTGTGTGTGTGTGTGTGTGTGTGTGTGTGTGTGTGTGTGTGTGTGTGTGTGTGTGTGTCTGTGTGTGTGTGTGTGTGTGTGTGTACGCGTGCGTGCGTGCGTACTACGTTTGTGTGCTTGTGTGTCTACAGTGCGCGCTCTTCATATGTGTCTGTATTATTGCGTGTACTTCGTGTGCGTGCGTCGTCGCATCAGTCCCGTGTATGTTTTCGTGCGTGAATGTGCGCGCGTGCGTTCGTAAGTGTGTTAAAAGTTGTGTGTTAAAAGTAAGTATGTGCCAGTCTGGCGTGTGGCGCACTTGAACGTCTATATGTGTGCGTGCTCCAGCAAGATATATACCGTCGAAATTGTATACACTCATAAAAAAAGAGGAGCAGCTGAAGAGGGGAAAGGCATTTTCCTTTTTTTTTTTTCCTGTGACTACCGGGCGCATAGCCGACCTTGACCGCCGTTTAATTGTGAAAGGCCGCGCGGGGGTTGTTTTGGTCCTGCGAACTGAAATTGATTGTGTCGCTTTGTGTAACCGCCCCGTTCCTTTCTTTATTTCTTTCCCCTTGCCCCAGCTGCTCCAATGGAGCAGGCGCATTTATATCACCACGTGAACGTTACGCGTAATTGGGGCGACGCTCGCCAGTGGGGTCACGCGCTGTTGCGTACTCGCGCTATAAGATGAAGGGGAAGGAAAGTGGACAGCGCGTACGGTAACGTCTTGAGCGAGGGTGAGTTCGCGCACCGACTGACCAATATATCGCGATGGCGTAACGCGCCGTAACGATGCGATCTAAATCGCGTTTCCGCCTCGGTAACTAGATCTCGCGCGCACGGAGAAAGGAGGTCGTTGACCTCCCCGCACGCTAAATTTAGTGCGCGGTTTCTTTCCTGACGTGACGGGTGTAGGCACTTCTAATAGAAGCGAAGGAATGCCGTCGTATTGGACATTTGGTAACGAAGTCTTCGCGAGCCGTGACTTGCCTTAGGCGCAGCATTACGTGAAGTCAATAGAGAGTGTCCCCTGAGAGAGTGTGTCCCCTGACTGCCCCGGTCAAGGGAAACAAACGGCTTGCGTCCCCTGATCTAAAGCTCTCTAATAGGGATTAAAAAAAAAAAAAAAAAACACCGCATATCCACGGGGTGAATGATGATGAGTGGGCGAAGCTCCGGAGGGAATCATCGGTAAACCGTGCATCTTCCGTGTAATTCGCCCAGTCTCGCCGCACTAAATCGAACGATTGACTTCCACCAATGACACGCGCCATATGTGATTTCATTCCTATTTTATAACAGCGCCCTTCATTATAATTGCACCATCTCCCGCTTAAGGGGACGCTAGCACAAACGCGTTAGAAACGTGCAGTACTCTCTGGTAAGGGGGAGAGGCCACAGCGTCTTACGCAGCCGTTTACACATGCCGGAACGTGCACCGCGTTTGCCGACGCCATCACATGACTGCTGACCCCCGTATTAATAAACGCGGTGGCAAGTCAAGTTCAAGTCGAGGAGCGTTTATGAATACGGGGGTAAGGCGGAGAGGCCACAGCGTCTTACACCAGCTTCTTGCACGGGCCGTAACGTGCTAGCACAAACGCGTTAGAAACGCGCAGTCTTTCAATGTTGAGTATTTATTGTCATCGTGGTGCGTGTGTGCATGTGCGCTTCGTGACGTAGTGGTTAGCGCCGCGCGTTCGGAAGCGAGGGGTCCCTGGTTCGATTCCGCGCTACGGACACAACTTTCGGAATTTTTTTTTTCATAAAAGTAGACGTGGCTACCTACTACTGCTACTACATACTACAGAGGAGGAACAGACCCACACCCTAAGGAGCTTCGCCCCTAAAACAGCATCCACAAGTGGCTTTACGTGTTCCAAAACCCAATATTCCTTTGTACGCTTTTCGCATTCTTTTGTACTCTCCTTGCGTTCTTTTGTGGGCGTGGCCAGTAGCTTCCTCTAACTTTGGGTCTAGCTTATCTCTAAAACTCCCTAATAATAAATAGCTTGAGCAGCGAGACTGGCGGAGACGCGGATACCAGTACGAATACGTACATGGTACTACAATGACCTCGATGTGGTCTTCTTTTGACGCAGTAGTCAACCGTCGCGCGCTAAAGAAAAAAATAAATAAAAAAATCTTTGCACTAGCGCGATCCGATTCCTTTCGCAAAATGAAATGCGCAAAGATGCCTTCTCAAAAATTACGTAACCGCCGATACGTTTACGCCGAAAGCGCGGGATGCGATCCGGTGGAAGTTGTGCTAGCTTGAAGTTGAACAGAGTGTCGCGCGATGTCGCCACCCTCGGTTGATGCCTCTCGCGTCTAATATACCCCGGTAAGGCGGGTAAATTTAGTGACATTTCGAGCGCTTAGCGTACCTCGTCTAGCTGAGTGGCACTTCGGCGGCGGGGTGGCAGACGCCAGAACGGAGATGTCATGCGGCATTGATGACAATGAGAATATATGGAGCCATGTATTTGCCCGTACGACTGGGATAGTCTCAGCTTTTTCCACCATACTAGCACCCAAACATGGCGGCCATCATGACGTTAGTGTCCCATATTAGCGTCCCATACATTGTTTCGCTTTTCGACGGTCACTGCTTTTTACTTGATAATCGCGGTTATCAAATTATTGTAACTCGGCTGCAAGTCGCGCCTGTTGTGTTGTCGTACTGTTACCGCTCTTGCTTACGTAGCTTCTCGACCTGATACTGCCACAAGATGGCGTCCACGATGACGTCAACGAAAGCTATCAATTGACTGGCCGACGGAACCCGTAACGTTAGCTGCCTTTCACGAAGTTGGTGAGACGGGCACTGCGTAGTGCCGACGTATTGACCTTTACGCGGCGATCCCGTGGTGGCTGCCATGTTTGACCACGTGGGGACGCGTCCATTGCTTGCCTCCGCTGCCTCCATTGCCTCCGTGTTTACAATGGCTGTTTTATGACGCCCGGTGCGGCTGAGGCAACCTCTGTTTCGGGAGATATCGTAGACGCCGAATGGGTGGACGACACGAAGCTTTGGCCAAAGCTTCAGAGGACATGTAAAAGCACTTTCGGAGCTCATTAAGCTTTGTCCAAACGGCGCGAGCAGCGTATTTGGTGGTTGTTCTAAACGCGATCGAGGCTAAGAATGCATTCCTAGCTATGCAAACTTTCCGCTTATGAATTGAATCAGGATCAGTGTGTTTTGCTCTTCGTTCTGCATTTGGCAAATATTTTGAGGCAACGGCTTGTCACGTTTCTGACTCGGTGAGTTTCGTCGGTTCGGTCGCTATATGATTAGTGTCTGCCTAATTGCTCGTGGGCGGGCTCAGTTGCAATCTATTGCAACTGAGCCCGCCCACGAGCAATTAGGCAGACCGTTCTTGTTGTACACAAGGCTTGGAACGTAGCTGTCATGTACTTTGTATTAGCGTGTAGCAACGATGCATAATCGCTAGTAACTCGCTTACTCCTGTATACCGTCGCGACACATTCAGCTTCGACCGTTCGTGTGCTGTCGGTCTAGTCGCTCTTACCCATGCTTTGGCGTTTTGATTCAAGTTTGCACCCATTCACATATTCTTATTACGTTGGCGTCAGAGTGGGCGTAAGCTTGCGTGCGTGTTGGGGCAGACGTGTGCAGATAACGTTCGCGAAACTGACTACGCCAGGAAGCGGCGCTGCTCCCTTTGTCATTGTTTATCGAGCAGTACTCACTCTTGCCGACGCTGCGCGGGGTTGAAGTCTTTTCTTTGGAGGTTAGCAAAATCACGCTGGCGGATGAGTGAAATTTCTTTTTTATCCGCGAGGAAAGTCGTGCATCGAGAAGGGCCGGCAACACAGGCTGTCCGTATGTATATAGCAGCGGTCAGTGAACTTGGTCACGCATATTCGTTCCATTCCTTAATATGCCAGTCACCATCCTTGCAGCCAGCTATACCGCGCACGTCTTCAATCCACCGCTCCGCATTTTGCAGCATGAATGGAGCACGGCGCGTGAGCGAACACTCAGTTTCGTTTCCGACAGCTGATTCGCACAGAAACGGGGCAAAAGCGGTAATGGTTTCGTATTCGCGCGCTTTCGCTGAGGCAACGTGTGGCGCGCCGCCGAAAGCGCCATCTCGTTTCTCCGGAGCGAACTGCTCCGCGAGAAGGGTCTATGGGCGAGCGTCTTTTTCTTTTTCTGTTTTTTTATTGCGTCATCGCCGCCGTCGCCGCCGTCGTCGTCGTCTTTCGAATAGTTCACACACAGGGCAGCGCTCGTGTAACGCATCGGTGTCGTGTGTGTAAGTAACCGGAATGCGGACTACCGCGGCTGGGTAATCGAGCACGTGACCTCGCTCTCGACAGCATAACGTCGCCGATACATAAGCTGCATGTGTTTGCACGCGATACGTAGGATTATTACATAGTCGAGTTTACGGATCATATGTACGGGGGTGATTGAGGAAAGTTTGAGCAGGTGGGCGTCGTGTGGAGCCGAAAAGAACGTTATCGTTAAAAAAAAAAAAGAAACGGGAGAGTCTGTGTATCTTGTGTATTCTGGTCACCCTGCTTGAACTTCTCGTCCGCGGTATTTTTTAAATAAATAAAGAAAAATGAGAACGGAGAGAGAGCGACCTTGCTCGTGTTTTTTTTTTTTTTTTTTTTTTTGATGTTTGACACACGTGGCTTCTTCTTTCTTTCTTTTTTCAGTAGGGAAGAAATAAGAGAAGAATGAAGCTACCTGGGCTGTCGAAGATTGTCAGTTTGCTAAAAAAAAAAAAAAACTTTCCTTTCTTTATTTCTTTTGGTTTGTTTTTGCGACGTGGCTCGGGCTTTGCGACCTGTCGTGCGCGCAAACCAATTTTCCGAGTCGTAATGAGGGGCAACCCGACACGATGTTTTGACAGCGGCTGTTTTCCGGAACGATTCGAAGACACTCGTATGCCGCAGGCTTTCCCTGTATACGGCACCGCGTGGAAGAATTTTCGATGCGGCACAACTTGATACGACCCGAACGCTCTGCGTAAAATTGTTTGCTTTGCTCTGAAAAACGAGAAATTATTCGACTATGTTGAACTTTTGGATCCGGTGAGCGTTAAATGTAGGTTCAACGTTTTCAGTTTCTTTTTTGTTTTGTAAAGTCGACCTGCCTTTTCTGGTTTTTATTTCGAAGGCATATTTTAGGTCTTTATCGGTGAACACGCACGCGCACGCACCACACACACACACACACACACACACACACACACACACACACACACACACACACACACACACACACACACGCACACACGCACACACGCACACGCACGCACGCACACGCACGCACGCACACACGCACACGCACACACGCACACACGCACACACGCACACACACGCACACACGCACACACACACGCACACACACACACACACACACACACACACGCACACACGCACACACGCACACACGCACACACACACACCACACACACACACACACACACACACACACACACACACACACACACCACACACACACACACACACACACACACGCACACACAGTTTACACGTTGTCTTTTGTTCGGCAGATATGTATTCTGATTTTAGCATTGCTGTTAAGATAAACTCACTTAAGATGACAGACATAACAAAATGGTTCATGAATAAAATATTACTAAATAACATTTACTCATTAAATGAAAAAAAAAACTGACACAAAGCCCAAGCGAGTGAGATATTGAGTCCACACAGCAACCGCGCACTTCACTTAATTCCAGTCACGCCACGATTACTTGGTCGTCGGGTCTACTTAACCTCTACGGTGCTACCCACATTCGCAAGAACGCCACACACATTTCCTGCGCTAGATATAGCTATCTCGCGTTAATACAACGCCCACGCTGAGAGTGCCAGACGTCAGGAGAGGGAGGGTGGTGCTGCGTATGCCTCAGTGACTAAGGAGTGCATTATAGTATGCGAGCTGGTTCGTCCTTTCGTGTAAGGCACGAACCCAATTTCCCTAAACCCGCCCCCGACATGTATCCCCCCTTCCCCCTCCCATCTTTTCCATCTCGTGCTCTAAACAACCCTTAGACGGGCTAGCCAGACGAAGACGAGCCGTTCCTCATCCATATAAACAGTGTTCTTCCGGTTTTGTCTTGTTTGTTTGTATTTTGTTTTCTGCTTGCCGTATGGTTGGTTTTGTTTTGCCGCTCCCGTAATGGTCTTCGTGCATATTTTAGAGGGAGCGTCTCGTAGTCGTCTCCCTCCCTAATCCGCCCCACCCCCTCATTTTTTTTCAATTCTCTTCTTTTTTTTTTTCAATCCTTGCAGAATTCGTAACGAGGTGTGCTTTCATCTTGCGGGTTTCGTCTGCAGTGAGACTGCACGAAGGTACGTATTACATCTAGTACACATATACGTCGTCACTTTCAATTTCGCGAAAAAAAGATCGTGTAAAAGAAACACGCCACTGTTCGTACAGCGTTCCCCATTTTGCAGTACTACGCGTGCGCTATGAGAAGCATTTGCAAACTGAAATACGCACGTTTTTTTTTCTTTTTTTTTTTTTTTTGCTTCGGCCGGAAAGAAATTGCGTTCATCAGAACCGCCGTATTTCGCTAAAGCCTGCCTTTCTCTAGTTCTGGTTTCGTCAAATTAGCTCTGAGAGCCCCTCAGACAAGATTACCTTTTCTTAGCTTTGTGATAAATAAATACGAGGGAAGCCGGTTTAGGTCATCGTAGTTTACCTTTCCGTTGACCAGTACTGTGTGTTTTTTCTTGATATTTTATTATATTTAGTTCTTTCCCGGGATTAAGTTCCGAAGGAGCTTAATAATGTTTTACCATACCATACCGGGATTAAGTTGCTGTGAGGCGTGAACTTAATACAAAATGCAAAAAAAATCTCATTTATTTTATAAAGTTCTTTGAAAGCGCTTGTGCCCCAGGTTTTAACCCCAGCGTGACAGGATAGCTAGGCGGCATAGGTAACTGCAGTACGGACAGTTAATACTGATGCATTTGCTTTGAGAAGCGGAGAAAGACTGAATCAATCACGAATAAATTGATAAATCAGAGCGTAACTTGCTAAACGCCTCAATGTATGAAACGAAGTAATAAATGCGGAATTGAATGACTGAAGGAATTCAGTAATGCAGGAAATAACGAAAGAGTGCGTGAGCGAATCGACGGATAAATTCCGGCATGCACGAATGAATGAAATAATGAATGCACGAATCAACGAATTCCAGCGTATAGGAGAAATTATGAATGAACAGAAGATCGAATAAACTAAATAATATCTGCATGCAGGTATGAATGAATTCAGTAGTGAATGCTTGGTTGGGCAAATCGGTTCATCAGGTGAATGACGAATGAACGCATGACTTGACGAGTCCGCGAATAAGTTGCTCCCTACATGAATGAATCAATAAGTGAATGCAATAATGAACGAACGAGTGCCTGAAGAAACCTATAGTGATTGTGTGATTGAATCAACATATGAATAAATTGGTGAATCCATAAAATGAAGTTTTGAATGAAGTAATTAATTGATAAATGAATGATCAAATGAATGATGAAGAGCAATCAAGGCAAAAAAAAAAAAGGAGAGAAAGCGAAATAAACGTCGTCAAATAAACAAATAAAGCTAATATTTCAGTTTAATAGTGAGCGCGCAATAGCACTGACAACTGAATATTAATAATTTGCAACTGTCCCAGCTTTCAGCAGTGAAACAAAGATTGATGTGCTAAACGTAAAAGGCGATATTAATATCCTCAAATCCGCGGCTTTATTCTCCAAACCCAGCTCTTTTAATGCCTGCCTCTTTACTTAATTTACGTTATATTCGAATAGGGTTTTCATTTTTCCGACGTCATCCACGTTTTTTTTTTTTTTTCCAGCAGAGAATGAACTTGTCTTTCTGGCGCTTAATTTTGTAAGCCCGTTGACTTGTTTGAGGTACCGGGATCTATCAACTTTGCAGTCACGAAAAAATGCATCGTGCAATAATAAATAATATATACATTCTTTTTTTTTCTTTTTTTTTTGCATCTCGAAAGACTGCTTGAGATATTGTACTGGCTTTGCCAGCTTAGATTTGCGAGTATTCTCGTGTCTAGAAAGCCTTGCGCGTGTACGGGTGTTTTGTATAATCGCAAAATAATAATAACAAAGAAAGAGGATGCTTTTGTTGTCTCAAACCAGGGATTGCTTGGCTCAAAGTAGTCAGACATGATGGATGACTTGCTCGTTCGGCGAGAGAGTTAATTAATTTCGCTTCTTGTCAAAAAAAAAAAAGTAATGAAAATAAATAGGATGCCTCTAGGGCTTGTTCTCGCAGGAATCTTTTTTCGCGCGCGTTGTGTTTACTTGACATGTTTGTCATATAGTAGCCGCCTTGTAAGCCATGTTTTCCTTTAGTGTGCAGAAACCAGACGTTGACTAGCATACTATATGTCGTGTATACTTGGACCGAGTTATACTGGGATGATTGATCGGCGCGGTTAGCGACCCAGAGAACTATTCCTGCGCCCTGATCGCGCTGTACTTGACTTTGTTCGCGCTTGATCGAGTAGACAATGGAACAGAGGAAGCAGTCCAAATGGAACAAAGGACGCGGCAGCAGGGCCTTGCTTCACCTAGACGTCATAAGCTTTCTTTATTTGTTCTTTATTGATCTTTTTGTTAGTGCGTGTGTGTTAAGAGTGTGAAAGTGGAAATATATATATATATATATATATATATATATATATATATATATATGCACACTTCGTTCCTCGAACAGGCAGGAAGTGTGTCGTCGAGTCAACGCCTGAACAACACCTTGCAATGCGGTGAACGCGCTTTATATCATGGATCTTTGTCCTCCTAGAGGTGCGACTTAATAATGCTCACGCATTTCTCTTGCATTTACCGCTAAGTCGCCACTATTTCTTTAATTTCTTCCGGCGAAGGCGTTCATTAGGCATTCTATAATGCTTGATATGTGGGCTGTGAGGGGTTGTCTATGAATTCAAGGATCGTTTTTTTTTTTTTTTTTAAGTATCGTTTGTGTTGTATCTAGTGATGGTACGTATAGGCGCGTCACGGAAGCGGTGGTTGGCTTGTCGCAACGAGCCGGGAGTGTTCAGCTCGTAAGGCAGGACAGGCCCGTATTAAATTACCCTTAACTGCTTGCGTCACAGTTAGGGGGACGGTTTGGACAGGTTGCATCCATTGGGAACTGTGCATTGGTGCACGCAGTCGAATTAACGCACGGAAGAGCGAAAAATAGAGAGTTAAAGTTTGTCTGTATGCGTATATTACCCTTCACGGAGAACCGGGTTCTATCGCAAAACGTCGACGTGAGTAGCCGCGTTGCTGGCGCCACCTTGTGGCATCACCGCCATGCAGTAGTTTGTTCGCATGCATGCAGGGCTCTTCAGCGAATTCGAATGATCGCTTTACAGCCTGTAAAGTATGGCTATACCTAACTGCTGTCGCCTTCTCCACTACGCAACCTCCAATGTTTTATGTCTATACTATGCCCCCGGGGGATGAAAATTTTACCGTACTTTTGCTCCAATTTTATGTTTATTTGAACGCAGTTCAGGTTTTGAGATATTCGAAAGGTATTAGAAAAATATTCGTATTTACGAGTAGTTACTATTCGATCCGAAGACCGAACCGAATAGGACACTATGCGATTCGTTTCTCGAAAGTTGTGAATGTTGGCACACCCCTAAACATGGTATACTGCGTAATACGTTCGTATACGGCCCAGCTAAAAACCCCTCTGCTCTCTCACGAGACCTCGCGCATTAGGTATAGCTGAGGGGGCCTTCATGGTGGACTACCCCGCTTATGCTTCATTTCTCTCTCACACACCTCAAAAAAAATAAATAAATAAAAAATCAAACGCGCCCGGCTCTCAGGCGCCCTAGCGTTTGTTCAGGAGGCATTCGCGCATGTACGTCTTTGCAAGCAGATCTGAATCAGCTGGCCGTCATCGAGACCCTACGTTTTGCCAATACACCTAGGGAGGGGGGGGGGGGGGGAGGGGGAGGGCTGTACAAACAAAAAAGTGAGCACCCAGCCGCTGTTCACCTGCCCGAGAGAATGAGCACCGGACTTGGCGAGTCAGCAAGCATGAGTGTACGGTACACACGTCTCTGCCGTCTCTGTGTCAAGGTTAGACTGTGCGTATTCCACGCCGTATACGGCGGACTCTTGTCTCTCCGTTACTAGGGCCGTGTTTGTATTTTTCCTCTTCCATTTCGCCGCAAACACGCAGGACACCAGAGGTAAGGGGGGGGGGGGGGGGGTATTCCGTGTGGGGACAGTCGCTGAATTGGACAGTCCACTTAGTGGACACTTACGAAGCACCCCCCGGACCCCTCTTAAAGGGGCAATGACCTTGATTCTTTAAGTCCCTTCCAAGATATCTACCTACAGGAGGCAGTGTTTTCGCTGAGCGACGAACGGGGTACTTCGCTCCTAGAATGAATTTCCAGAATGACGCCAGTTTGGAGATATGCGGCATCAAACTGGCCGCAGAAGAGCATCTGTAACTCTAATGGTCCACCGGTTGTCCGTCCTACGCATTACATGGCCTGCCCAGCTCCATTTTTTTTCTCTTGATGTCAATTAGAATATCGACTGTCCCCGTTTGCTCTCTGATACACACCGCTCTGAGAGCAAAGGGGGACAGCCGATGTTCTAATTGACATTAAGAGAAAAGTTTGGAGATATGAGCCGTCAAACTGGCCGTAAAAATGCACAGTTTTTCCGCTCACTTTTTGACAAAACGCTCTTTTATGCACTTAAGCGCTAAAGTAACAGGAACGCCCGTGTATTTCGTCCCACACTCTGGCGAATAGTACCTCGAAATTGGTGTAATCCTGCAAATTCATTTCAAGTGTATGCGTCTTGGAAACTCACCGGCTACAATCTCTAAATTACAATGGGTACCGTAAAGTAATTGGTTTGGAAGTTAATTACTGAAAATTCCGTTAATTGTTTGAATATATGTTTCGATTTCTCGTGCAAGCAATGTCCGCCTCTCTGAATAATACAGCTCAATTAAGGACAACAATTATGCTATCTGCCACTGGCGATATTTAGAGATTCCTTAGAACTTGTAAAATGATCACCTGGTATATCCACAGCTAGTAAATGCCCACGTGATGGACACTCGTTCTCGGGCGTTTGCGAAAAGGCGCACGAAAACCCTAGCTTCGTCAACTGTTACCGAAGCATCAGTCGAGAGCCCGCAAGAGCAGCCGCTGTAAGATACTACGAAAATGGAACGACTCATTCAAAGAACCGTTACGAAAGGGCAGTGCTGTGGAATGTTGCATAACGTCGTAATTTTGTCATATCCTTATACGGCGCTGAGCCAGGATAACTCTATTGACCCGTAACGCATCCGCATGCAGTTGAATGCAATTTACTTGCATGAGCTTACAAAATGAACGGTCAGGTAAGGCGTTGAGCGCGTAACACTGCGCCGGATTTACACGCGTCTTGAAGTGCCGATGATGAAATAAATGGCCGGCCGCTTATACAACGCCAACGCCTCCGACGTCGTGTTGCTTATGAAACGGTTTAAAAAAGAAATGGACCCACGGGCAAAAAAAAAAAAAAAAAGAAGAGGACGTTTGTTTCGGTAATCGAAAACAGCTAGCGCGCAGTATCCGTTATGTAAGCGAGCTCCAGGGGTTCGA
Source organism: Dermacentor silvarum (assembly GCF_013339745.2). NCBI lineage: Eukaryota > Metazoa > Arthropoda > Arachnida > Ixodida > Ixodidae > Dermacentor > Dermacentor silvarum. The sequence goes on along the minus strand of NC_051158.1, from coordinate 28,604,526 downwards.
GCATTAATAGTTAGTTCAGATAACTGGGCCTGCAAAACAGTGACGTAAACAGCCCGCTGAACTGCATGCGTGACGCATTACACGCTGCAGTCAATAATACAGACGCATCCTATATCACACGCAAGAACAGCTGCTCGTTGCGGGACGTGCGCTTCATAGGTGCGCTTTATGCGCGCTTGATGTGCGTTTCGAACGGTTTCGGGCGTTGCCCTTAAGACGCGTCTCAGTGGGATCGCGTTAAGGAGTTTCAGAACCCGTATTTAGCGCAGGGTGTCGACCCGGCGTACCGAGAAGTTCAGGCCCCTCCGCATTTTCGCTGCACGTTATTTCTTGGGTACGCTAAGATATTTTGCTCTCGCTTCTTCTAAAATAAGACTGCTTTCGCATTACCGTTCGCTGAACGCAGAAACGCTTGTGACGTAGACTGTAGCAGCAGCGCTCGTACTGACACCTTGCGGTGCTTTGTTGAAACGCGACACGCTGGAAAGGCAATAGCGTTGTAGGAGTGCTGTCTTTAAAGGACGAAACATATAATGGGTGGCCGTTACCACCATCTAACAGCTGTATTGTGGCCGACGCCTTTCAGGACGTCGCAGAACGTAGTTATAGGTAAAAGAATTATCTGGGGCCTAGTTGAATAGATAAGACGTAACAAGATGGCGCCTCCAGTGCGATATGCGAAAGAGAAAGCCAGCGTGGAAACTGTATCAAACAGCAATGAATAAAATCAGAAAAGGAAAAAAAAAATCATGAGCCATTCCACTCTGTGAAGGTGGACGACCAGCGAAGCTGTTTAGCACACGACACAGAGGTGACACATAATTTTGAACAAAGGTACGAACACATTTATTGTCCTGATCGGTGGTCATCACGACGCACACACATTCGCCTCTCACCTGTGTTATTAAATCTGTCCGTCACGTAAGACAGCGGATGGCTCACACCCCCTTAAGCAGTGGCTCATACCCCCGTAAACGCGGCCTCCCCGTTACGACTACAGAAGAGAAGTGAAATTCTACGCTGGAATGATGAGCGGCAACGCAGCCAGCTGTGGAAGAAGACGATGACGACGACGAACGCAGGAGCAGTGGCACGAGCGCGTTCTGAACGTGCCAATGACGGCGACGCTCGCGAGCCATTACTTTCTGCTCACAGACGCCACGTAATACCGGGTCTTGGCTGTATGCAGCGTCGCCGTAAAAAATGGTATGCTAATTTAAACCACAACGCGGTACTGTTCGAATGCAGACCAGGACGTCATATAACGGGGCGTTATTCCATTTGCAAATGACCACTTTTCGTGCGAAGCGCGGGAGAATGGCGCAGGAAACATTGAGCATGTTTTTGCTGCCATGTTGCAGTGTCCATTCAGAGGTTTATAAGTGGGGCGTGTAGTCACCCTTCCCGTCTCCTTGGGTTAAAGATAACAAGAGTAAATGTTAATGATTGTGGCGGTGGAGAATGGTAAAATGCGGCTGGACGGTGGCGTAAGGGCAGTGCACACACGTGTTAATATGAAAAGCCGCAGTAAACGCTGAAGTCCTCCAACTTCGTTTGCAGGCATCATCTGGGACACGCAGCGTTCGTTCTCGCCCTTCTTTCCCTCTTTCTATCCCCCCTTACCCCCAGTGTGGGGTAGCAAATCTGACGCCCTTCTGCGCGGTTGACCTCCCTGCCTTTCCTCTCCGTGCTTTATATATCTATATGTATTGCCAGATGGACAAGTACGTAAGGCAAAGTGGTCTACGAGAAGTCTAGAGAGACCCAACTATAGACTGCCTAAATTCCTGTTCCTGTTGTTGTTGTTGCTGCTGATGCTGCGAGAAAGGCACACAGAAAGAAAGAAAGTAAGTAAGAGAGAAAAAAGAAACAACACAGGCAATGGCTGGATGTCATGGTCACCCACGGTGACGTGGCGCACGGCCAAGGCCGGCTGCTCGTTCTCACAAATGAGTTCGTTAAGCCAATTAAAAGGGCGCGCATAGCAACGACGTGAGAGGAGCGATTGGGCTGCTTATACTTGGGGCACGTGGTCTGCTTGGCTCACTTAAGAAGCTCGCAATTAAAAAAAAAGGGGGGGCTCAAAGTCGCAAACCAGACGAAAGGCTTTGCAGGATGCCGCCCATGGAATGTTTGAGGTCACGGCTAAGGTTCCCAATAACCTCTCCTATGAGACAGACTAACCAGCCTACACCGCAAAATAACTTACACCCTTGAAAGCGAAAAAAGGTTTAAATCAGTATATAGCGCGCACCATTACGCTCTTTCTTGGTGTAAGGGTGTGATTTAGGCTTGATTTTTCAAAGGTGTAAATTATTTTACAACGTACTGCTTCCTTCGTTCCGGTATACGCTTACGCGCTATAGCGTGTACGTCTTCTGTATGCGAAAACTCTCTAATAGGATACCATTTGCAAGTGGCTTGGCATTTACCGAAAAGTAGCGTCAGCCTTTCAGCGAATGCCCAGCACGGAGCCAAAATTATGCTTATACGCTCCTTTTGCGCTCTTTATGTATACGCCCGGCCCATAGCGTCCCCAAACGTTCGGTGCCCTGTTTCTAAAACTCCCTATGCAGGGTGTCCCGACTATCGCGCACCAAGATTTAAAAATGTGCAAATGCCACTTAGCTGGACAGAACCATTACATAATTACATGTAATTAGTCTTAATTAATTGAACAACTTCTAAAATACCACAATTAGATGAAAAGTTTCAATAATTGTAGAGCAACATGAAAAAACTCCCGATACAGCTTTCTGTTGCTCAATACGTGCTACGTAAAAGTGTTTTTTCCGAGCGTGAAAGAAGCCCGCGAATACACGCAAAGTGCCTCGAGCGGCCAGTCGCGTGGCAATCTTGCGTGCATTCGCGGGCTTCTTTCACAGTCGGAAAAAACACTTTTACGTAGCACGTATTGAGCAACAGAAAGCTGTATCGGGTGTTTTTTCATGTTGCTCTACAATTTTCTCATCGACAGTTTCTATCTAATTATATTATTTTAGCAGTTGGTTAATAAATTAAGACTAATTATATAATTAGGCGGTATGGAAAAAAATATATCTCCGAACGACGGCAAACAGCATTGCCTTGGTTCTGTCCAGCAACGTAGCATTTACCTATGTTTAAATCTCGGTGCGCGATAGTTGGGATATCCCGTATATTAAAACACGACAGCAGCGGACATACGACGCCCGTCGCTGTATATAAAGAACTTAACTCTGGACTTTCATGGGATTCGGCGGTCGCGTATAGCAATTACGCCCACGCTTTTTCGACGTGCCCCTTTAATTGCCCGTATACGGATCGTCGAGTAGCGTGCTCCGCGACATTTGCTTCCGCTGAGCCCTGCCTCTGTATTCTCGTTTTTATTTCTGCGCTTCTATAGCCGCCGAGTCCTTTGTGGGATTACATCCGGTGTTTATTTATTTATTATTATTTTTATGTCTGGAGGCCACGAAGGGCGCGCGTTGTAATCGTTGCTCTCCGTACGCACTGAATGGCGCACAAGGTCACGCTGTGAGACCGCTCGACAAAAGGGAGGACGCCGTCGTCTGTCGCGCAACAACGCGGCCGCGGCCGCAATGCCCATGGCCTCCGAGATTCTCTCGCGCGCGCACATCTCGAAGGCCATGCAATGCTGCATTGGGTTTCCTATTAAATTCACCAGAATGTAACTCAGCCGCTGCGATCTTTCTGCTGTAGCCTGGGACCGATGGTTAGCATACACCGATTTGTCTGAGCTTCGTGCTTTGTGGCTTCAGCCGTTATCGCGAAGTAATTTATTACGCTGCATATGGCTTTGTAATTATCCGAGCAATGTTTTCGATAGACTTGACGAGATAAGACTGTCTCTCCCCACAGGCGCGTAATTATTGCGAGTCGTCGCATTCGTAGCGCGACACATATTTTGGTCGAAAGTGATAAATTTGCGAAGTGGCGCAAAGCCGCGTTCAAGCCAGATGGACGAAGTTTAGTCAAATCATTTGTCTATACTATGCTGGCTGCAACCGCCATACTTGCAGCTGCCATAGACACTGGCGCCACAGTTCTCTCTAGCGGGGTTTGTAGGGAAATCTCATAACAACGCCGTCTGGCAAGGGATTTGGCCCCCCGGTGGCACGTTTGCGACGAGAAAGGATGGAGAAGCATTCAATTCTTCATGTGCTCGTGATTATACGTGGCTTTCTTTTTCTTCTGGCGTCGATCCGGCGTGACAGTAACGCTAAATCAGTGGAGTGCCCGGAAATGGTTTTGGGAGAGGAGAGGGGGGGGGGGTGTCACCACTTGACCAAAGAGGAGGAGGGTGATGAAGTTAGTAGGGTGGCTTCGAAAGCCGCATACTAACACAGGGTAAGGATCTTATTCTACTGCCGATAACATCATAAGGCCTTCATTTTTTCCCTTTTTCTTCTACCCACGTTCTAGGGGCTTTCTTCTCCTTCATCCCATTCCCTTCAAGGTCGCATGTAGGCGAAAATACGCTGGCTAAACACTCTACTTTTCCGATAATGAGCTTTCTCTCTCTCCTTGAGGGGGGGAAGGGAGGACACGTGTTTGGTGTCGCCACCCCCTGGCTTCGCCACTGTTAAACTGACTACAAAGAGCAACTCTAAATCAGTTTACACCGGCAAATTATTTCCTGAACACTGTAATTATCATTCATCTGGCTAAAAAGCAGTCATTACTAGCGAAGAAAATGAAGCGAAAGCTTTGTTTTCGACCTCAGCACCCGACCCGCATCATCTCGCTAGCTTTGGCGATGCGCTGCTGAGCTCGGGGGTGCGGGTTCGATCCCTGCAGCGGTGGCCGGAATGGAGATACGCTCGCGTACCGCGCATTTAGTGCTCCGTACTACTACACGTCATTGTGACGTCACGAATATCAATGCATTCCCCTCCTTCTCGTGTTTATGTCGTACTAACGCGAACAATGTTCTCGAAACTTGCTTGGTTGAATCCTTGTCCTTTTGTTTTCTATTTTTTTAGTTTGCAATGTGGTCACTGGTCTATCTCCAACGATCACCTATCTCTAACCTATCTCTATCTCTAACGATGACCTCTATCTCTAACCAAGGCCTGAGTAAACGCTGTCAAAATCGATGACGTCACAACTCGCGTTTTCCGTTCTCGCCTCTTTTCTGGCTTGCTAATTATCCTGCTCCGGTGAAAGTGACCTGATGGTCAAGCCACAACGCCTTTTGTTTGGTACCAGTCCATTGACCACACTCCACACCCCGTTGTGATTTTATTTGATTTGGCTGACATATTGCTTGTCAGTTAAATATTTATATTCTCAGCTAGGAAGGAACATAATTGTGACGAAAACTGTGCTCGACGAATCAAATAATAAGGTAACGAACTGAAATGCGAAATACATATTCAGTCCCTTCTGGGGGCCCCCTACTGCAATTGTCCTTGCACAACCGTAACTTACTGTTAATCTAGTTCTGCATTCGTTTTTGGCGTCTTTTCAAGAACGTGATGCGCGATAACGTATTCAGGTACGGAGCAGCTTGGGGGCATGTCTGCTCCAGTGTGCCATGGTTTACCTGGCACGTCTATCACACACGCCGAATCTCTCTCCTTCCCTTTCTCTCTCTCTACTTTCCCATCACATTTACCTCGCCTCCCCCCCCCTCTTTCCCCAGCGTAGGGTAGCAAACCGGATCTTCCCCCACAGGTTTGACCTCCCTCCCTTTTCCCACTTTCTTCTGTCTCTCGAATCTCTCTCGTGCGAGCATCTTCTTCGCTTCCGCTGTCTCGAACACTCGCGACCCTCCTTGTTGTCCCGGTTGCATCATTCAGCGTTTCGTCGCCTCCCCCCTCCCCCCTCACAAGTTTTCTTATACCGTTCCACCTCGGCCGTCCGTTTCCGCTTTTAGCGCTCCCTCGCGGGCTCACCTATCCACAGGCGACGGGCGGGAGCTCCCGACGCGTGCACGCGTAACTCAAGCGGCGAGAAACATGCACAGCTCTCCTGCTTCTACACCCCCCCTCCGCCCCCCCCCCTTCTCCTCCTCTCCTTTGTCTGGGGGCCGTCTTTTCGGTCCACCGACCGCGCGCTGCTGTTTACGACGACTCACGCCGGCGCGCGGCCAGCTTCAGGGTAGGGGGGGTCGTTGTCTCTCACACGAGTTCGTGTGTTTGTTGTGTGGGCCCCGTGCGAGGGCAAGCCTGGTCGTCGCGCGCTCGCGACTCGATCTCGGTGTCGGCGCTGAAGAGCGGCCTCGTTAGCGTGAGCCTATTTTCGTGCGACTCGGGGATCAGGTGACGACGAATAACGTCGCGTACCGTCGTGCTGTGCGGATCGCGTGACGACAGCGGCGGATAATAAACGACAGGCCGCAACAGTGCCCCCCCCCCCCCCCCCATGTGCTACGCGCACCGTGAAATAATTTACACCCTTAAACATGAAGAAGGGTGTATAAATCGGTCTATATAACTCACACATTTACACCCAAAAAGGATGTAAGAGTGGGAGTTATAGACACATTCACCCCCCCCTAAAGTCAGGAATGGTGTAGATCTGTCTATAGCCTCACCCTTACACACAAGAAGGGTGTAGGAGTGTGGATTATAGACATGTTTACACCCTTAAAATGGAGCAAAGCGTCAATATGCCCATTGCTCACACTCTTACACCCAAAAAGGGTGTAAAAGTGCGAGTATAGTCACATTTACACTCTTATTTACTTCTAAGGGTGTAAATTATTTTACAGTGTTGACTCCGCTGACTTCTGTCCGACTGGTCCTCGTGACGGTGGTTGCGGTCGCGTCGTGCTGAATACGCCGCCATGTCTTCGGGCCACCGATGTATACGCTAACCCACGCCCGGCTTGGCCGTTAGTTTGGCATATATGTATAAGCTAACCCACGCCCGGCTTGGCCGTTAGTTTGGGAAAGGAGAGCGATTGTTATGACGGCGAGAGCTGGTGGATTCCATTCTGCCGCTGTGTTTAGAAGTTCGACAGGCGCCCGCTTCGAGTGATACAGCACAGCCGAGAAAGCGTGAAATTATTCCAACGTATTGCACATTTGTAGGCCTTTACAACTCATGCTGAACATCACTTTGATAAATTGTATGTGTATTATAGCACAGTGCTTAGTGAGCTCCCTCAAACGCGACCATTCTTTGATAGGACTGGACAAACGTACTGCCAGCAGTTATACGCCTTTCTAAACGCCGCGCGCGAGGCTAAATTTAGCTCCGATTGCGAATGCGACACATGTATGGTCGAGTAATGGCTCCTTTCCTCTACACAACGATACCGAAGTAAGGTGCGTGGGTCATCATCATCATCATCAGCCTATATTTATGTCCGGACGAAGGCCTCTCCCTGCGATCTCCAATTACCACTGTATTGCGCTAGTTGATTCCAACTTGCGCCTGCAAATTTGCTAGCTTCATCATCCCATCTAGTTTTCTGCCGTACCTCGACTGCGCTTCCCTTCTCTTGGTATCCATTCTGTAACCCTAATGGTCCACCGGTTATCCATCCTACGCATTACATGGCCTGCCCAGCTCCATTTTTCCCTCTTAATGTCAACTAGAATATCGGCTATCCCCGTTTACTCTCTGATCCACACCGCTCTCTTCCCGTCTCTTAACGTTAGGCCTAACATTTTTCGTTCCATCGCTCTTTGTGCGGTCCTTAACTTGCTCTCGAGCTTCTTTGTTAATCTCCCAAGTTTCTGCCCCATATGTTAGCACCGGTAGAATGCAATGATTGTACACTTCTCTTTTTAACGACAGTGGTAAGCTCCCAGTCAGGATTTGGTAATGCCTGCCGTATGCACTCCAACCCAATTTTATTCTTCTGTAAATTTCCTTCTCGTGATCAGTGGCTCCTGTGACTAATTGACTCAGATAAACGTACTCCCTTACAGACGCTAGAGGCTGACTAGCGATCCTGAATTCTTGTTTCCTTGCCAGGCTATTGAACATTATCTTTGTCTCCTGCATATTAATCTTCAACTCCACTGTTACACTTTCTCGGTTAAGGTCCTCAATCATTTGCTGTAATTCGTCTCCATTGTTGCTGAATAGGACAATGTCATCTGCAAACCGAAGGTTGCTGCGATATTCGCCGTTGATCCTCACTCCTAAGCCTTCCCAGTCTAAGAGCTTGAATACTTCTTCTAAGCATGCAGTGAATAGCATTGGAGAGATTGTGTCTCCTTGTATGACCCCTTTCTTGATAGGTATCTTTCTACTTTTCTTGTGGACAACCGATGTAGCTGTGGAATCTTTGTAGATATTTGCCAAGATATTCACGTATGCCTCCTGTACTCCTTGATTACGCAGTGCGCTATATGACTGCTGGTATCTCTACTGAATCCAATGCCTTTTGATAATCTATGAAAGCCATATAGAGAGATTGATTGTACTCCGCAGATTTCTCGATTACCTGATTGATGAGATGGATATATGATCCATCGTAGAACGTCCCTTCCTGAAGCCAACCTGTTCTCTTGGTTGACTGAAATCAAGTGTTGCCCTGATTCTATTGGAAATTATCTTGGTGAATACTTTCTGCAATACTGAAAGCAAGATAATGGGCCATTAATTCTTCAATTCTTTAACGTCTTCCTTCTTATGAATCAGTATAATGGTGGCATTTTTCTAGTTCTTCGGTACACTTGAAGCCGTAAGGCAGTGCGTATAAAGGGCCGCAAGCTTTTCAAGCATGATATCTCCTACATCTTTGATTAAATCGACTGTTATTCCATCTTCCCCTGTCACTTTTCCTCGGGTCATGTCTTTCACGGCCCTTCTAACTTCATCGCTAGTTATAGAAGGGGCCTCTGTATTCTGTTCATCACTACCTCGAATGAAAATAGCTTCGCTGCTCTGGGAACTCTACAGGTCAGTATGGAATTCTTCCGCTGCTTTTACTATGTCATCGAAATTGCTGATGATATTACCATGCTTATCTTTCAGTGCATAGATCTTGCCTTGTCCTATGCAAAGTTTTCTTCTCACTGATTTCATGCTGCGGCCATATTTTACTGCTTCCTCAATCTTTTCCGCGTTATAATTTCGAATATCCCTTATTTTCTTCTTGTTGATCAGTTTTGACAGTTCAGCGAGTTCTGTCTGGTGTCTTGGTGCGTGGGCAGTCGGGCTGCAAATACATAAGTGATGATGCTACAACATGTGTGCGTTACAACGGTTTCAGCAAGTGACCCCGCTTCGACCGCTTTCAAAGGCTTTACACGTCGAAAATTGAAAAAGAAAGGAAAAGAAGAAAAAAGTTACGTCGGATTTTTTGTTTCCAAAAGTGCGCTTGCACGTTCTACTTCCGCGTGCTCAAAAAAAAAAAAAAAAAAAAAAAAGACATCGGAAGTTTGAGCTGGCAGGTACAACGTGCAAAAATGCGTTCATTGCGCTTCCGCAGTTTCCCGAGGAAACCGCAAATATTCTTGCTGTGTTAACGGCGGGCCACAATTGACACGCGCGAGCCGACTTCCGCTGCCACCAATGCGGAAATGCACTTCCGGTTGACTGAAGGAGTCTTCAGTTTCGTATGTTCGGACGAAGAAGCAAAACAAGGCGCGTATTTCTATCTCTGCGTCGTCTGGGAACACATCTATACGACGCTCAAATTAAAAAAAAAAAAGTTTTTTTTTTTTCTGTGACAGCCGAAGCGATGCGGTAACATTTTTGGCATTATCTCTCGCTGGTTTACACCGCATGTTCTTTCTTTCCTTCTATCTGTCTGGTCTGGTCTGGTCTGGTCTGGTCTGGTCTGGTCTGGTCTGGTCTGGTCTGGTCTGGTCTGATCTGATCTGATCTGATCTGATCGGTTCGGGTCGTTTGTTTGTTTGTTTATGTGTTTATCTATTTGTTTGTTCATTTATTTATTTATTTCTGCACGTATACAGAAATTGTACCAGCCGCTTTAGCTAGGTTTTTGCGTTGCGCTGCTGAGCTCGAGGTCGTCGGTGCCGCATTTAAATGAGGGAAAGGGGGGGGGGGCGATATATGAAGACGCTCGTCTACTTAAATTTAAGCGCAGGGTGAAGAACCCTCGGTTGTTGAAGTTAATAATGAGTGTCCCCCTCTGTGGGGAGCCTCATAGTCGGATGGTGATTATATCATCGCTATTACGTGAAGCCCCAGAGTTTAATTATGTATATACAGAGATTGATCTAAAAACGAAAGGCTTCTGAACAGCCCGACGGCGCATCCCCGCCTTATGCAAATGGGCAAGCAACACGTACATCTTATGCGATTCTTAAGACCTTAAGTTAATTTTTAACGTATAATCTATGTCGCAGGTAGAACACATATGGAACAATAATACAATATTAACAGGTATGCAAAAAAAAAAAAACGCTGGGACATTCGCAGTGAGAAGCATCTATGTATAGGTACGCTGAGAAATAAATTCAGCGGTATGATTTTGATAAACATTGGGCCAAAATGTAAAAAAAACCAACACACATGTAAGTTATAATCAACACTCAAAAGCAACTAAAGATGTAAAATAGCTTGTTTCCAAAAATCCGTCTTTCAAATATTTTGCAAATTTTTTTTCATCGCAGTCTAAGATAAATTGTCACTTTTATGCTAGAAAACTATAGGTACTTGATATTGTATGTGCTGCCGCCCATAGGTAGCTGTAATTTTATATTTTTTTTTAGTTCTTATACTTTGCGTTCGGCACGAAGTACGGAAGAAATCGAGAAGAATAGAAGTGTACGTGGGCCCACAGAAGCAGGTTGAGATAATACATTTGGTCATGCTCTCAACATGGAATGTTTCAAAAATAAAGCTGCCGCGTGTTGAGATGCAGCTGGTTACCATTATACACAGGGTGGTGGGGGTGGTAATGGTGATAATAGACGTGTTACCGCACCACCACCATCAAATATCGGTGGCGTGTTTTTATTTTGTAATGTGATTAATGTAGTGTAATTATTGCCGCTGTCGTACCCCTAATAGACAGGCAGTCACTGCAGTGGTGAAGTGGATGTTATAACACTTTCTTTAGCCAAAGTGGTATAGTAAGGAGCTTGTATAGTTTACCTGGGAAGGCTTAGGAGTGAGGATCAACAGGCGAATATCTCAGCAAGCTTCGGTCTGCAGATGACGTTGTCCTATTCAGTAACAACGGGGACGAATTACAACAATTGATTGAGGACCTTAACCGACAAAGTGTAAGAGTGGGGTTGAAGATTAATATGCAGAAGTCAAAGATAATGCTCAATAGCCTGGCAAGGGAACAAGAGTTCAGGATCGCCAGTCAGCCTCTAGAGTCTGTAAAGGAGTACGTTTATCTAGGTCAATTACTCACAGGAGGCACTGATCACGAGAAGGAAATTTACAGAAGAAAAAAATTGGGTTGGAGTGCATACGGCAGACATTGCTAAATCCTGACTAGGAGCTTACCACTGTCGTTGAAAAGAAAAGTGTACAATCATTGCATTCTACCGGTGCTAACATATGGGGCAGAAACTTGGAGGTTAACAAAGAAGCTCGAGAACAAGTTAAGGACCGCACAAAGAGCGATGGAACGAAAAATGTTAGAGGAAAAATTTTGAGTTACGGAATGGATACCAAGAGAAGGGAAGCGCAGTCGAGGACGGCAGAAAACTAGGTGGGGTGATGAAGTTAGGAAATTTGCGGGCGCAAGTTGGAATGAGCTAGCGCAAGACGCGGGTAATTGGAGATCGCAGGGAGAGGCCTTCGTCCTGCAGTGGACATAAATATAGGCTGATTATGAGGATAGTTTACCTATACATCCGACGGTTCTACTTAGTTATGCCGCTAACTTCAAAAAACAACACGCCAAGGAACCTCTGAACCTTAACTTCCGTCCACGTTTGGCTTTCAAAGTAAACTGCCAGCTGAACTTCCCTGCTTTATTTGCAGAAGCGAACGACATGTATTTGGTTTTTCTAGCGTTAAGTCTTAACACGTTAGTCTTAAACCAGCAACACAGCTGCTTTGAATGTGTAATTTGCGCTCCTTTCCAGGCCAGATATAGAAGCACCAACTAAGAAAATATTAGTGTCGTCTGGGTGTGCATAATATATATATATATATATATATATATATATATATATATATATATATATATATATTAGAATCCGGAATGCGACGACGGGCCATTTACATGAATTATAAATAGAAGTGGTCAAGGTGTAGGTCTTCGTGGGATCTGCCTTGTTTAATCTGAATGCGCGAAGTTGCGTCTCGATTTACAACTACGTATTGGTATCGATCTGTCGGGTGACTTCGTAATGACTTGTCTGAAACGCCGTGGACTTTGTTCTTGTTCAGTTTGGCTTGAAGAGCACTACGGCGTACCCCATCAATGATTTACGGAAATCGACAAAAAGCCCGAGTATATGTTGGGTTTCTTTCTGAAACCTATCCATTGTCTCAGTTTTTACATGAAGCAAATGCAAGCTCGGCTGACTTATATTTTCTTTTTCTTTTTGTGAAAGCCAAGCTAGACTTCATCTATAACGTTGTATTTACTGAAAAACTTGCGTAACCTGTATTAATTGCGCTTTCAACATTTTCAATAGAACCGCAGGAACCGATATATAGGCAGATAGATAGCTATCTCCCGCTCATTTTACCACCCTTGAAAATTGGGCACACACGAGCGATTTTCCATTGGTCGGGAAAGATGCCAGTCGAGAAAGTTAGAATGACAATCTTTGACAGCACAAGTGATATTACATCGACTAAGTATTTCCTTTGCTTATATTTAACATCATCATATCCAGCCGTGCAATTTATTATAGCCATCAGTATCAATTCTCCAGTTTCACGACGTGGAATAGTCTGCAGCACTAAGGAGTACGCTATATAGACCGTTTTTGGCAGCGGTCCCGTGGTCGCCGCCATGTTTGATCACGTGGTGTCGCGTCCATTGCTTGCCTCAGCTGCCTCCGTTGCCTCCGTGTTTACAATGGGATGTGCATGACTGCCCCCGTGCGAGCCGCACCGTTTCGGCGGATATCGTAGACGGTGACTGGGTGGACGACACGAAGCTTTGATCGGAGCTTCGGAAAACACGTGAGCGCTTTCGGAGCTAATTACGCCTTGTCCAAACGGCATTAAAACGTGCGGTCACAACGGTCAGAGCGGGTGCGGTCCGGATCGTTTCTGTGTCTTCCTTATTATTCGTCCATTCGCGCTGCAGAAATGACGAACCCAAATTTTGTTTAGATATAACGAAATTTACTCCTCGGGATATTTATATATCACTCCGGAAAATAAGAACATATTCGATTTCCGAATAGATATTTAGAAGGCTATTTCTTCTCGATTATTCGCATTCTATTCAATTCGCGGATGTCGTTGCTAGAATATACTTTCAATTGATTCGCACTATCGGGGCAACCTACAGGGATATCAACTCACACGCGCTTGTCACCTCTGCAGTGAGTGAGAGATTTATTCTAAGTGAACAGCTTGAGGTTGGATTGGGTTTGAACTACAGTGTTCTAGCCTGCAACTCTGCGTTTGGGCTGAGGTGGAACAGTAGGAGAGGGAGAAATTGATGACGATGACGATAAGGATAGGAAAGCGGATTCTCCTGAATAATAAAAAAAAAACTAATAAACTACAAGCCTCGTATTACATAAAACATCAGTTCATCTGACCTTACTTCTCACTTATGCACACTGCCCCCTTATTCGCAGTTTACGTTTTCAAGCTCGTTTTCCCAAGTCATTATGTGTGCTTACAACCACGCGATTCTCGGCGCATCCCCCATCGTGTGTATACGTTCCATGTTTTGCAGACGCATCATCATTATCGTTAGCATCTAGTGCGGTTTCTCTCAAGAAAAAAAAAAAAGCCACAACGCCCTTCATGGCCCTCACGCTTAGAAGTTAACCTCTTCAAGAACCCATTGTCGTCTTCCTTTGTATATATAGCCAGGAAAGGTGAGAGTCCCACCGACGCGGTAACCTTCGAGTCGGACGCCAACCGCGGCGCGAAATTTATTAGCGAGTCTAATGAGAGCACCGCACGACGACCTTGTAATATAAACGGCCTGAGCTCTACATGGCGACTACACACAAGCGCCGCGCGCATCGCCCCCGACGCGTCGGCTTCTAGCGGCTTGTTTACGACTTCGTGCCCTCTTAACTCCCTCCCCCAACCGACGCCCCCCCGCCCGCCGCTGTTGACGCTGAGAAACGAGCGGGCAAGAAGAGCTCGGACCCGTATCCCATTACAGCCTCGGCAGTACAGAGTCATATAGCCCTTGGCAGCAGACAGCGTATTAGCCACGACGACGCGCTGTACAAACAGAAGTTAACTCGAAGATGTCGACGTATATGGCATTACATGCTTGCCCCTTTTTTTGCAGCGTGCTCAGACTGTGAGACGGCGCTGGTTTTAAAGAGACGCGAAAGAGACGGAAATGAATTACGAAGATTCGAAGCACGCGCCGGAATGCTTGTGAAGCTAAGCGTTAGTTGAAGCGGTTCGTTAATGTATTAAGCGACTAAGTGCGATGCGTATACGATGCTGTTTGACGTCGACGCGGCGATGTCGGCGAGGACTCGGACGACGTACGTTTGCCGTGGGAGGAAGGGGGTGGGAGCTGTGTGCAGAAAGATGTACGACACATAATGTGTAAATGCACTTAAGGATTCTATACCCCTAGTTTCACCGTGGCAGATGATCGTTCTGGAGGATTGGCCTAGAGTGGATGTATACGTAATTCGTGGCACACATGTGTGGTGGAAGACCAACGGGCCAAAAACGGGCAGTCGAGATCAAGGAAGTTCAAGAAAGCCATGGAAGTTATTAAATATCATCGCGCTCTTCCGCTAAAGGACTGTGTATGCTTCGGAGATACTTCTCAGCCTACATTTCAAGTATACGTAGTAGATAATTTATGTCGCGATTGTACGTTTTATGACGCAGAACGCAGGTGGGCGCGTTCACTGGCGTTTTTTTTTTTTTTTTTTCTTATGGTCAGCATGCGGTGGTATAGAAGCTGGTTTAATCAGCGAGATAGCACCTGAGGACATGAAAGAAACCCGGGGTAGTACGCATAAAAAAAGAAAGAAAAAAAAGCTTCGTTTTAATAATACGTGGAGCAAAAGCGGAGCTGAGTTGGCACGTTGCATTCGTGGAATTTAGTAAAACTGTACATGCTTGCAGTAGCACGACGAGGTGTACCGCCTTCCGTTGATCTGCACCGGCAGAAAACACATGACCGAAAGTGTCCTTGGTCAAAGGGTCCGGCATTCGCAATGCCCGACATGATGACTTGAACACCCCGTTCATTGTTCAATTGGAAAGTCTTATTCAAGATATTTAAATTCCTGCGCCATGCGGGGTGGCAGCTATTTATATAATGTGCCTTTTTTTTTTACTCTACATAGAAGAATAACGTTTATTGCATAAAAGGGCATACTTTTTTTCCTTAATGTCAATTAGAATATCGGCTATCCCCGTTTGCTCTGTGATCCACACCGCTCTCTTCCTGTCTCTTGACGTTAGGCCCATATCGTCTATCAACTGGAGCGCACTGCAGGCCGATGTCGTCCATCGCCGGCGTCTAATGGATGTGCTTTCGTGGCCCGCGGGCAAACATCGTACACGGACGCGTCGTATTATATACGTCCTAGTATATTACAAGGCGCCCGCCTCTGTGTACCTCGCAAGGCCGGATCAGTTGCGCTGTGCGGCTGCAGTCAGTCTTTGTTCGGAGCAAATAGCCGCCGGCTCGGAATTGAATGGTTGCTGCAGGCCATACGGTAGACTCGATCCTCGGCGGATGGCAGCTAGGCGGGCGGCAGGTTTGTGGGCTTCGAAAGGCAGAATCTCGGCTCGGCTTGCCTTGGCTTTGCGCCGCGGTTTCGTTCGTGTGTGCGCGGCGGACGAGTCGAGATTGTAATCAGGCACGGCCTGGGGTAGGGAGGCTCAGTTCAGCGGGCTTTGATGTCCGCGTGTTTTTTGTTTGTGTACTTGCGTGTTTGTGTGGTGTGCTTGCTTGCTTGTGCTTGCATGTACGTTTCTGTGTGTGTGCTTGTGCGCCTTTTGTACGTGTGTGTGCGTGCGTTTGTGTACGTGCTTGTATAGTGTGTTTGCGTCTGTTATGTGTATGTGCGTGTGTTCACGTGTATTTATGTTTGTACGTATATGTGCGTGCGTTCATGCATGCTTGTGTGTTTGAGTTTGGATGTGTGTGTTTGGGGGGGGGGGGGAGGGGCGGTGTTTGAGTGCCTTCTTGCGTGTGCGTGTGTTCGTGTGCGTGCTTGTAGTGTGTTTGCGTCTGTTATGTGTGTGTGTTCGCCTCTGTTTGTGTTTGTATGTATAGGTGTGTGTGTACATGTATTCTTGTGTGCTTGAGTTTGAATGTATGTGTTTGGTGTAGCCGGGAAGCGGCGTTTATGTGCGTTCTTGTGTGTTTGTGCGTGTGTGGGTCGTGTGTTCGCACGTTTAAGCTGATAAAAAAGATACGGTGGCACAGCGTCGAAAGGCCTTGTGGGAGGCAGCAACAGCGCCGCCCAGCGGTGGCAGTTAGCGAAACCGAGACACCGAAAATTTATCGAGGACTACCAATGGATATCGTGACTGTTGGCCGGCGCTTTACGACGCTTATGCCTGGCGGAGCGCTTGTGGTTAATTGCGTTCACTGTGAGGAAAGTTGGCCCGCCACTGTTTTTTCATCCCTGGCGCTGCCCCCTGGCGGGAGTCTTCGGCGATTGTTCGTCGTTCGCTCGCTGATGGCGATGACGATAATGACGCTGCAACTGGAAGTTCGTTGTTACGCGTGCTTCGTGATGGAATCGCGGCGAGCTGCTGAAAGTGTGTCAGCCGCAGCGAGGAAGAGTCGTTTCGTAATGACTGCACGGACGCGTGATCCGTCATCCACTTAGCTATGACGATAATGAATATAATAACTCGCAAGTGGCATGCTTAGTTGCGTGCACTGCGATTTGAACTTGCCTGTGCCCGCGGATATTAATCTTGCAGCGTATGAGAAAAAAACGGTCGATGGGAAAGGTTGGTTTACGGCCGAGCGGACTGCGTGTCGTCATCGTCATTGAGCGCTTAATGAGAATGGTGATGGCTATCATAACGTGCAACTTTTTTTTTCTATCTTGCCGCACTTTTTTTTTCTTCTTTTGACGCAGGTGGTGTAACTTGAGTTGAGCGTATAGTTGAATCCTTGTTGTGTGCGTGATCGATCGATTGATGACGGGCGTAGTTACGATGGGTTCCGCAGCAGTGACGCAGCAAGCGTGTTCTGTTCCGGTGACAGAAGGAACCGCGAAATGTTGTTCATCGATGCGAAAACACAGACAAACAGCTTATGATCGAGTAGGCGCAACGCATCTTCCGAAGTCGCAACAATAATCAGGAACCTTTACCAACCTTGCCCAACTCGCAGCTCCCCCAACAAACCGAATTAGAAAGAGAGAGAGAGAGAGAGAAGAAAAGCCCTCGGAACTACTACGTCATGCACTAAATATTGCATATTGATTTACTATTGCCTTCAATAGGCACTGTTTAGAAAAAAGCTATTGAATTTTCGTTCTGAAGGTTTGTAATCGTGTTATTTCTGAGACCTACGTAGGTTGTAACGTAATGTGGTACAATTTGCTAGGGGTGTCCAAATAGTAATTTTTCAGGCCGAATTGAATAGCAGCAGCAGCGAATTGAGTTGAATACCTTGCAAAAAAAAAAAAACCGTTTTCACCATTATTATATGAAAAGATGCTCTTTCTTTTTTTCGCTTGGCGACCCACGATTGTCACATGTTGCCACGCGATACTACTACCAATAGTACCATAGGTATTACGATAGTTCGCTATTGACATCGCTATCGATAGTTTTGAAATTCTTGGTTACTGACATGACCAGATATTGCGCGATAATTCACCATCTGTAACGCTCAGTTCGTGAAATTGGGAATGCGCGAAACGTCGCCAAGTTGAACTAGCAGTGTTTACAAGCGGTATTCGTCGCGTGACTTTGCATACTATCGGTAGTGCGCTCGATACTGCTATCGCTATAAATAATGCACTATCCATAGTACTATCGATAGCGCACTCGATAGTACTATCGATATCATAAGTGCACTATCGATAGTGCGCTAGAAAGTACTATCGGTATCATTAGCGCACCATCACTAGTACTATCGATAGTGTGCTCCATAGTACTATACATATCAATAGAGCACTATCAATAGTTATCGATAGTGCTATCAACATCAGTAGTGCACTATCAATAGTACCAGCGATAGTGCGCTATTGATTGTACTATGGATAGCTTTTTGTACTATCGACAGTTCGATAATGACCCAACTATCGGTAGTATCGAGATTACTATCGATAGCCTTGCATGCATCACTAATACAAGTCTGTAGAAGCTCCCGTCTCTATTCACCGATACAGAGTATAGCGACCCGCCGTGGTTGCTCAGTCGCTATGGTGTTGGGCTGCTGAGCACGAGGTCGCGGGATCGAATCCCGGCCACGGCGGCCGCATTTCGATGGGGGCGAAATGCGAAAACACCCGTGTACTTAGATTTAGGTGCACGTTAAAGAACCCCAGGTGGTCGAAATTTCCGGAGTCCCCCACTACGGCGTGCCTCATAATCAGGTCGTGGTTTTGGCACGTAAAACCCCATAATTTAATTTTAATTTTCTAGAGTATAGCGGCTCAGGCGAACCTGTCTGCGCTTCCGGAAATAAATTCTCGTTCAGGAAAAACAAAAACGGCAGCGATCAGACAAAATGTATAGTGCAAAAGGAAAACACTGTCAAGGGAACAGCTAAGGGGTCAGTCTTCCTGTCACGTCTGGGTTATACGTTATTAGGTCGCGCTCGAACGACCACGCCGAGAACCCCGCCCAGCCCACTTAAAATGCGGACTCTACCTACGCCCTGCTGTCAAGAGCGTATACGTTAACCGCGCAAACCGTGTGCGGTTAACCGCTCGCAGCTAACGTCCGCGCTTGTGTGGTTAGCGTGCGACTGTATCGGCTGCACTTTCTCGCCGCCTTCAGAAACAAAACAGGTCGAGCAAGTCTATGCAAACTATAGTCTGTAGACATCCTGGATTTTGTAGTAACAGAACGAAAACGACGAGACACGAAAGCGAAGATTGGCCGCGCGACAAGCGCTGACTCGCAACCAAATTTCCTCGATACACAACGTGGTGTTCTGTTGTTTTGTGTGCCTGAACATTGCGCTTCGTCGGGGCATTCTATTAACAGGGTACAGGCACGAGTTATAGCGAAAGAAAAGAATCGAAGCATGCGGTCTTTATCTACGATCGCTTCATATTCAAAGCATGACGTGCACTCTCAACCGAAGCCATCGAAATTACGTGTCGCAGACACGTGGTACGATATACTTAAGCGACTGTTTCATCACTTTTATAGTCTCACTTGTGAACAAGTGAAATTGGCTCCCGTGTGGTGGCCGCGACAACAATGTTTTATATGTGCACACAATATCGAAGCAAGTGAATATACATATTTAAAAGCGGTAACACGTGTCACCACCTTGTGCCATCCCCACAACGTGCTATCCAGGCATATGCCAGTGATATCGAAGCCTGGCTGATGCAGTCAGCGCCCATGCGTACTTCGACTATCACTCTTGCGTTCTCATCCGTGATTTTAAACAATATACAAGTGTTGGCAAATAATGGCGAGCACTTGCAAACACGGCAGTGTGCTCGCACGTGCGCCCGGTCGTTTTTTGATAAGCGACCAAGCTTTGCCTTGTCTTTTTACGTTTTTGTTACAAAATGTAGTTCTGCTATAACTTGCCCAATTTTCCATCCAATCGTAGACCATTATGGACTATTTCGTCTTCTTGCCAGCTTCGTACGCGTGCTTAACATAAGAACATAAGAATAAAAGCTTATATGCACGCTGTGCAACTCAAGCATGGTTTGCCAAGTTGCGCCAGCCAATTAGGTTCGCTTACTTCGGTGACGTCAATCGGTTTTGAGTGTTTAAAACGGTTGTTTTCTCCGTACCAAGCTGGTCTTGGTGTCGCTGGTCTTACGGTTGAAACCTTGACCGTCCAGACGAATATTATGCGGGATCCCGACATCAGTGCTCAGCCAAAGGTAATAGTTTATTTTCGAACAGCGAGCTTTTATTGTGCAATTAGTCTAGCATTTATACTAGCAGCGCTACGTCATTAACATTTGAGCGGACTCCAACTGGTTCGGCTTTCTTTGAGAGATGAAGGGCAGGTGGACTGCGTTTTTTTTTTTTATTGGTGAAACTTGTACTGAATTGTTGCGTGTTCACCGACTATAGATAGATATACGCAATCTATACGTTGCAGATATACCGTGTAAAATAACTTACACTCTTCGACGTGAATAAGGGTGTAAACGTGTCTACGACCTAACGCCCTTATTCCAAATCTGTCTGCAACTCACACTCTTACACCCAAAAGGTTGTAAGAGTGTGAGTTATACACACATTTACACCCTTGTTCGTTGTTAAGGGTGCAATTATTTTACGGTGTGCGGGTGCTGGTGAGAGCGATCATTGCTCCCGCTGTACGAGACATTTGTCGTAGGCTACCTGCCGTACAGCTTACGGATCATGTCAAACATTCGCGCTTCCTGCCTACGTGCGTTAGAGAACTTAAAATCTGGGGCATTGCGACTATGTCTCGGTCTGCCACGCCAAACCTCAACCAAGGGGCACTATATAGCGAAAGCACGCGCCTCTACAATAGGCTTTTTGCCGCTCCGGCAAAGTGGAACCCGGATATATCGAATCTGACGGGGATCACAAAAAGAAGTTCGATATGCAGGTAATTCGTTATATAAAATAAAAATTTTATACAGAAATATTCAAGGAGGTTTTACTCTTTTTCGTTATACACAATAATTCGTTATACGTGGGTTCGATAAATCCGGGTTCCACTATGTGACTCGCCACGACAAACGTCAGCCCCTGTTGTCGTGTCACCGAAAGGCGGGCGTGTGCAAGCTAGGACACAAGAGAAACGAAAAGGACAACGCAGAAGACGGAAGAGTTGTGGTGTTGTCCTTTTGGTTCCTCAGCCTTGTGTCCGAGTTTGCACACCGCCTGCCTTTCAGCAAAACGAATCCCTGCCAACTTGCTCAACTTGTCAGTCAGTCTAAGCCTCTGTTCTCTAATGGTCTTTTTCTCTATAGACTTGTCATTATTATTAATCATCGTCGTCACGTCATCATTACATCACAATTTAATTTGTATATGTATTTTCGACGCGCTATCGACCATATGCATGCCATGGTGCTCGTATAGACATTTGTCTATAGATGGCTTGCACTGACGTCATTGTAGCCGCCATGTTGGTGCACCTACACGATGATAAGCTGGGTCCGTAACGTCACGTGAAAGCTTTCAATAAGATGGATTGGACTGGAGTGCTCGTAGTCGCCATGTTGGTGCCCCGACACGGTGGTAAGGTGGGTGCGTGACGTCACGTGAAAGCTATCAATATGGTACATGGACTTGACCTGATCCGTAAGAGTGTCCGTACAGTGTTGCATTGCTATGAAATACAGTATATAGGTTGCATTGGAAATGTCGGCGCCGGCTACACCGTTTGACTTTGAAATGCAGCCAATCCCCATCGGCTGTATTTCGAATCGCGCACGAAGTATAAAAAAAAGTCCGCACATACACAAATAAGTCCAAGATACTCGGTGTTAGAGCCAAGCCACATATTTAAGTGAGACATTCTCGATCATTTTTGAGGGACAGTTATCCACGTGACAGTATCACGAAGGTGCAAATGACAATCTGTACGAATATCCAAAGGAAAAAAAAAAAAAAAGCATCGCAGTCGAAGAAAAATTCGTCCTAGTCCGGGGAACGAATTCTTAATCAACGCCTGTTCGGGGTGCTCGCTCTACCATCTGAGTTAACCAGAACGGCAGCAGGTCGCCGAAGGTGGCTAAAATAATCGAGCACTCAAAGTGCGTTGCTGCGGCTGATGATGTTTTATTTCCATCCCCTTCGAAACGGTGCGGCGACAAATAGTCGCCTAGCCTGCTCGAGGTAATCAATTAATCTATACAGATATTTATCAGTCTAGCATTTTGTCTATGTTTCCCTAATCATTCATCTCTTCCTTGATATCCCTCTATATCTACCTTGTGTAATTACATATACCTGTAACAGATCCGGTCCTATCAATTTATTCCTTGATTTTTTTTCCCAACAAGTACTCTAAACGTCTCTTGCTTATCTCTACTGCCGACCGGTCAATGCTCCCATCCGCTTTAAATACCAGCGCTTCTGGAAGGTGGACTTAGGTTAAGGGTCTCGCTTGGTGAATCCCTCCGCATTCCGTTAGGATGTGCTGAGTTATCTCCACGTTTTTTTTTCCCGGCAGCACACACATGCCTCATACCGTGGCGAATATTTGCTCCGGTATGTTGCTGTCCTTAGGCAACCACGCTCGGGCCTCATATAAGCCAGGCACTCTCCTTTGTGTGATCGTACAAGTTTTCCGTTCTAGTTTCTTTCTTCTCATTCTCGTAAATCTCGGTGGTCATTTTTGTTGCCATTCTTTGCAACCAATTCGCTGTCTCCGCTTCTCTAACTTTCTTTTTGATGACTCCTGGTTGTTTAATTATTTACACTTTCACTTACCCTGGGAGTGTTAGCCAGCGCCTCTCACGGTGTTAGCGGAAGATGTGAAACATCCTTTTAGCCGCCTTAATACTTAATACATCCTTAATACACTTAATGTTGCACCACCTTGCGGGCTTTCGGAGAAGTGATTTGCCACTCTCAGTCTTACAGGGACACTAAAAAAATGAAGATTAATCTGAGCTGTATTACTAAATTACGCTTTTGTTATACGAAAAACGTCACTTAGCGCTAGAGGAGGCATAATAAGCCAGAAAAATACGGAAGAACGAAAAAAAAAGAAACGCCGGTGGCGCCGCCGCATTGAACTTTCCGCACCATCACGCCATGACGTCATGGATTTTGACGGCGTCAGCTTGAGCCTAGTTAAATTTCTTACCGATAAAGGTGGACTACATTCTATTATAAAATATCTATAGAGTCAACTTAGGAACATTCATTTTTTTTACTGGGCCACAACGGCCCAAATGCAAACAGACACACACAAAAAAAAATCTTTTTGAAATTTGTGACGTCATATTGACGCACCGGCGCTGGGGTTTTGGCGCGAAATTCGAAAAACGAAACTTTTACCTTTATTTTTTTTCTTCTAATAATCAGCCTATTACCGCTAAATTTACAAAAATTAAGTTTTGAAAGAACGCATTATCAAGTCAAACTTATGTAGTTTTTTACTTTATAGTATCCCTTTAGACTCAAGTCGTATATATATTAGAGCTCGCAAAAAAAAAAAAGTGTCGCGTAACAAACACTGAACCGTAAAGTAGTTATTTAGGTCTGTCTATAGACAAACTAATTGCGTCTATAGAGAGTGTATATAGAATGTCGACATTCATAATCGACTGACGAATTAAACAATGGTGAATGTGCATAGTCTCGGTGAGGCGTTTCTGTGCGAGGGCCGTTGTTGGCAGGACGACGTCCACGGCCATCTCGGTGTGGCCGCGATTCTCTTTACACACACACGCATACGCACAGAGAGAGAGAGAGAGAGAGAGAGAGAAAGAAAGAGAACCAAGCAGATGCAAGCGGCTGCGCGCCCTGCACGCCTCCACTTGGCCAGCGACGGTTGCTCGGCTTTCGAAGCGATGGGAACGAGCTAGTAGTCGGCCAGCTTCACTTTCGCCTCTTCCCTCCCGTGGATTCCCACGGATGCCGGTTTTCCCTTTCCCTCGACGAGCTGCTTCCTTTGTTCTTTTTAATTCCGTTTCAACGACGATCGCCATAGGCTTGCCTTCCCGCCTTTTCTTTACTTTCTTTCTTTTTTTTGAATGACGCGGTAGTCTGGCGGCTTGAGACGTCACGCTGTGACGAATGAAGCGCAGCGGGAGAGCTTTCGGTTAGCGTGCTTTGTTTTTATCTCTGAGGCGTCAGCGCCGCCTCGCGGCAGGTGGTGACAGAACACGTGCGCCCGCCTGCCCTCGTCTGGAATGTACAGGCACCGCGCTCATCGGGGGCTGTCCCATTTAGAGATAGGCGCTGAGCGAGAAAAATACTTCACGGCGATTGAGGCTGCTATATAAGAGTAATTCGACCGATATTCGTGACTTCCACTTTGGGTAACGTCATCGTGTTCCTTCGCGCAAAAAAAAAAAGTCGCGAGTAAAGACGACTGTGCTCACCATGGATTCGACTTGTCGTATACCGTCCTACCGTTTACAGAAGTAAACGTCGTCGTAACGTATATGTCGCTCATCTTCCTGCTTTCGCCGTAGACGTGGCGCGCTTTTGTTGGAGTTTTTGGCGCGCCTATTATTGTGGCACCAATTTAACCAGAGAGGACACGGCGTTATTACTGCAGTAATGGACCATACGCTACTTTATCTGCTGCGGTAAAGTGTCGGTAGCAATGCAGTCGACAAGATGAAGGTCCCTTTTGCTGTATGTTGCTTCGATGGAAGCACCCGTATAACGCAAACCGAACACGAAAAAAAAAATGTTTCACGTGTTGTCAGACAACCCGTCACAAGATCTCTCTACCAGCGTTGTTAACGGCCGTCGAAGCCGTCGAACCACGGTAACCCCGTGGTTCCGTAAAGAGGTGCGCCGCACGCTAAAACTCTCTAATGTCATCGTGGCGTCAGACTTATCGTGTCAGGGCCGTCCTCCCTTCGTCGTCGCCGTCGTGCCGGCACCGTCACGTCGTGGAGAGTTTTAGCGTGTCCGTAAACGTATTACCGTTTGCGGAACGTCGGGATACCGGAGCGGTATACCGTAGCACGAACGCTACTAGCGACGTCTGGTGACGCAGTGTTTAGCCAGAGAGAACGGAAAGCTAATACAGCGCTGACCTGCATAGTCTGCTTAACTGTTTGTGTAAAGCGCTGTTGTGAGATAATCGTTAACTTGCAGTACTGTTATGACTTTCCTTCTACGAGCACACTGACGCGACAAATTTTTTTTTTCGATCGCATTGTAGTTGGATAAAACGCCGCAAGATAACGCTACCAGCTTTGCTGCAGCCGTCTACGGCTCCGGTAACCCGGAAATCCGTCAACGGTAAAAAAAAAGAAAAGTTCACGGACAAGCTAAAACTCTGCGCTGTCGTCCATCCGTCGTGACGTTATCTTCGTCGTTGTTTGTTAACTTCGTCTCTTCGTCGTGATGTTTGCGATTGTCATCGCTGTCAAAGATAGGCAATGTATATAACACGGGATGCTCTAATCGTTGCAAGCCTATCGCACTTGTTTTTATTATTACCAAATTTATTATAGTACTCTTCCAAAAAGGTGACCTCACGATGGCTCAGTACAACAGATGATTGACTGATACAGTTCACTCTTTTCTTTTGTTAATGTGGAAGGCTACTACTATTTCCCTCGTCGACAGCTCATCCTTATGGTAAGAATGAACTGTAGTGTCAACTGAAAAGCAGCAAGCACCCACATTGTGAACAACGCCCTTTAACGTGGGAATGAATGCCCCCCCCCCCCCCCCCCCGTGACCTTTTGTGTTTTAAATGTATTGTGTTCACACACCGACCCGTTTGGCCGATGTATACTTTTCCACAAGGGCAAACCGTATACAACGGACGACTTACACTTGACAAACGCTGGTGTATGCTTAACCATGAACTTGAGTATATTTCCTTTCATTGTTGGTGAAAATCTACGATCCAGCCCGGCACATATTTTACCGTGCTTGTTAGGTGCCGAAAAAAAAAAACTATTTCTAGACCTTACCTCCTACCCACGTTTTTTTAGGTTATGCCCAATCGTCTGAGCGTGTGGTATGGACACAATTTTGTTCCTGCTGCGCACGGTTAAGTATACGCTGGCGTTTGTCAAGTGTAGATCGCCCGTTGTATACTCTTTGCCATTATCTTGTGAAAAAGTATACATCGGCCAAACGCGTCGGTCTGTGAACACAAGACTTTTGGAACACAAAAAGGTCGCTGGGGGGAAACATTAATTCCCACGTTAAAGGGCGTTGTTCACAATGTCGGTGCTTGCCGCTTTTCAGTTGACACTACAGTTCTTTCTTACCATAAGGATGAGCTGTCGACCAGGGAAATAATAGAAGCTTTCCACATTAACAAAAGAAAAGAGCGTTGTACCAGTCAAATATCTGTTCTACTGAGCCATCGTGAGGTGACCTTTTTGAAAGACCACTATAATATATTTGGCAATAATAAAAATAAAGGAGATAGGGCTGCAACGTTTACAGTAAACCGCGTTAGATAGGCTTCCAACCTTCGACGTCCGAGTGTGCAAGGGTGTATAAATACGAAGCGTTTGTTTTGGAATACAGTAGTAGCGAGTGGAGCGAGTCTCGCGTTTTCCTTGGGCTTTCTCCGCTTAGCCCTGTTCAGTGCTCTGCTTCTTCACCCACATGGTATGATGATTGGTCGCCAACTCGCCCAACTCTTCATATTACTGGGGCTTAACTTGTGCGACCGGCGTTGAGTGCTGCGGTAAAATTGTTAATCTACCTTGGTGATATATAAACGCCTTTATTCAATTATCAAATATTCGAGTATACGGGTTCTGTATGAGATTCTGTTTTTCTTTATTCGGCTTGGTCAAAGACTTGTTGTGAACGTACGCTGCAAAATAATTTACAGCCTTAAACTCGAACAAGAGTGCAAATCGATCCATAACTCACACCCTTACACACACAAAAAATAATAATAAAAAGTGTAAGCGTCTGAGTTATGGACTGATGTGCACCGTTATTCGATTTTAAGGGTGACAATTATTTTACAGCGTAGCGTGATTGTTGATGCTTTTAGTCTGTGTGCTTTTCTGTTCCCTCTCGATCTACATTTTTTCATTTTCTCTCTCGTTACGTATACTGTACATCTCGAGTGTTACGCCAAGCCTGTAACTATAGACTAATTTTCTCTCATTTTCTAACTTTTTCTTCGTGGGAAAGGATCATAACCTGGGCATAAAAAAATGCGTGCTCACGGGCGCGCTGATGCCTCCTGAACGCATGCACATGCGGAACAATATGCTGGGCACACCCTCTGAGAATCCGTCGTTACTCTGCCGCCATACGAATTTCCTCCGCTCCAACGTTCCCTCAATATATATATATATATATATATATATATATATATATATATATATATATATATATATATATATATGTATATATATACTTGTTGCGAGATTTCCTGTATTCTCTGAATAGGAGTGCAACGAGGCCCACTTGTTTCAGCACACTTTTTTACTTCATAATGCGAGCGCATATGAATATCCTTTAACCTGACATTGCGCCACACTGGCGAGCAGTCGTCGTTTTCTCTGCGTGCGCTCTAAACGGAAGACATTGCGAGGTTCCGGATATATATTCTCTCTATCTCGTATGCAGTCGTGCTACGTATATACCTGTATACTTGCACAACGCAAACATGCATGCGAAGGACTCGGCTAGGTTCCTTGGCTTCATCGGTGGTCGCCTAGAGTCAGCGACAAAGAGGGAGAAAGAGTTCTTTCTCGAACAATGGACTCGTTTGCTGCGAGACCGCCCTAGCTCCCAGCTGCGCGCCTCCTGGAAAAGAAAACATTCTGCCGGGACGTTGACATTACCGCGTCCTTCTTCTCGACGCTCGGCGCACTTCGAGTGTGGCACGAAACCCGAGTACAACGCAAGCGAAACTACGAGGAAAACGAGCGTAGAGCGTTAGAAACACGCGAGAGCAGTTCAGGGCTAAAAGTTTACTTAACGGTTTAAAAAAAAAAACGCTGCGGTTCTCCACTGAGCGCTGTTCGGAAGAATGCGGGTGCACGGTGACCTGCGGGAGCGGGCTCGAGTTGTTCACGCGTATCGCAAGGCTTGCGGGCTAACGTTCGCAAGGTTTGTCGAATGATTGGCGTTGCGCACGCTGTGGCTTTCTGTTTTACGTGAATGCAAGTAGTTTTTGCCGTAACGTGCGTTGCAGCATATGTATACGCGTGCGCGTGTGTAAGTATGTGTGCACGCCTGCATACATGCATGCGTAGGAATACGCACGCTCACGCATACACACATACATGCATAATACATACATACATACATACGTACGTACGTACGTACGTACATACATACATACATACATACATACATACATACATACATACATACATACATACATACATACATACATACGTACGTACGTACATACATACATACATACATACATGCAACATACATACATACATGCAACATACATGCATCATACATACATGCAACATACATACATACATGCAACATACATGCATCATACATACATGCAACATACATGCAACATACATGCAACATACATGCAACATACATGCAACATACATACATGCAACATACATACATGCAACATACATACATGCAACATACATGCATCATACATACATGCAACATACATACATGCAACATACATGCATCATACATACATACATACATACGTACGTACATACATGCATACATACATGCATACATGCATACATAGATACATGCATACATGCATACATGCATACATAGATACATGCATACATGCATACATAGATACATAGATACATACATACGTACATACATACGAGCTCGTATGCAACACACCCCGAACCCCGCACCTACCGCTAGGGGACCCTGGGCCACAGCCTCGGCGGAATGTGCCAACGGGTACCGCAGGTACAGGGTGACTGAAAGTGTATGTAGACAACCGGGGAGCAATCAAAAAGAAACTGGAATAAACAGAGACAGTAAAGGGGATGCAGATGATGAAATAAAGAAATACCATGGGGATTTACAAGAATGACGAGAAGGAAATTAGAAAAGAAACTATGTACGACAACACAAACGACAGTGTCTTGCTATTTGAGGCCCGAGCTGGTGGCCTAAGGACAAAAACGTACTACCGGAGCAAATATTCGCAACAGGATGAGGCATGTCGCAACAGGTGAGGCATGAGCTGAAACCCGGGAACAACTCGGCACATATTAATGAAATACGAAGGGATTCACCCTGAGAGACCCGTAGGAAACGTCCGACTTCCGGAAGCCCTGGAATTTAAAGCGGATGGAAGCATTAACCGGTCAGCAGCTTACATAAACGAGAGACATTTAGAATATTTGTGGAAAAAATAAGCAGGGAAGTGGCTGACAGGACTGAATTTGTTACAGGCATGGGCAACTGTACAAGTAGGTATATAAGTTTAAGAAAGAGAGGAGGTATAGAAGACATGGACAAAATTACTAGAACGATAAACGTGTACAGATTACCAGATTACCTCAAGCAGACTAGGTGTCTATCTGTCACTGCCCCGTTTCGAATGGGGATGCCAATAAATCATCGTCATGATCAGCCTGCCGGTCGACTATTCAGTAGTATCCTTCTAAGACCTCTTGTACAATATATTGCACCCTCATCTTCTTTTTTCTCAAAATTCACTCGGAAGCGATTACTCAAAATATTCATTCTGGATATGAAGTCACGTGCAGCTGGAACTGTACAGAAGTGGTTTACTCATATTCTTGTCATCGACTTTCGATGAAGTTGAAACTGAATTGACCTAGCCCTCTGTGTTGTCACAGACGGCGGAAAGCAGCCTTGAAGCGTGCTTCGAATTCTTTCGAGATCACGTGAAACTCCAGGATGTGGCACCAACAGGGATATGTACTACACGTAGTTCCATCTTCATCCCTGCGTTTAGGCAACGAAATGTAGTTATTTACCATTGAAAACACGAGGAGATGGCTACTTCTGCCCTGTACGTGGAGATGCTGCTTTTGGCATCTAAGTGTGGTATATATATATATAAGGTTTTCGCCTTCGTAACATACCAGTCGACCATTAAAAAAAAAAACAGCTTGAAGAGCGTTAATGTCACATAGCTATATTCGGGACTTACGAGGATATACAAGTTTGATTCACAATGTATGCCCCTTTAGCTTGTAATGAGGTCTCTAACGTGGACTATTTATCATTATTATCATCATCATCATCATCAGCCTATTTTTAACCCCACTGCAGGACGACGGCCGCTTGCGATCTCCAATTACCCCTGTCTTGCGCTAGCTGATTCCAATTTCTACCTGCAAATTTCCTAACTTCATCACGCCACCTAGTTTTCTGCCGTCCTCGACAGCGCTTCCCTTCTCTTGGCACACCCATTCTGTAACTCTAATAGGTCCATCGGTTATCTATCCTACGCATTACTTGACCTGCCCAGGTCCCTTTTTTCCCCCCTTAATGCCAATTTCTCTTAATGACTATTTATAGACCACCCCTATTAGCCTTTCGTCCATGTAGAGTAACTGCACCGACCGCTGGCTCCATTTTTGTCGTCTCTAGGCGTAGTCCACGTGCCCGCCACCGTATCATAGAGAGAGACAGCCGCCGATAGAACAGCGCTCGGCCGGGAGTTTGGTTTCGACAGGTGTCACTCGGAGCCGGAGGCCATGGGTAAAGCATCTCCGTCGTCACCGAGGCGAGCGCTAATTAGATTAGTCTCGCCGCGCTGGCGTGACGCTGATTTAGGACGCCGGCCATCCGTGTACAACACCGGTACACGGAGCTAGCGCGTCGACAGGAGGTATACTTCGCCGCAACACCTGCGTGCAGTGCAGAAGAAGCTACGACTCGCGCCCGCGCGGGCACCGACTGAATGGAAGTTCCACGGAAAAAATGGAAGTTCCACGGGCGGGCAATGGGCGATGCTCTCGTCCTTTTCTTGAGGACAAGATCGAAAAAAAAAAGAAACTGCTATGCAGATTTGGTAACATATCCTTCGATATGTACGTGGGTCGTTCGTTTCGTAAAAAATGTAGCACGCTGTGTGTTGGGCGTGTTGGTATGCGGAATTCGAAAGCAATTTAACGCAAGCAGGCAAGGACGAAACGGAGACTCGTAGTGTCTACATCTCCCCTTTTGTACCTGTCTGTTTGCGCTGGAATGTTATTCAAATGTTATTACCGTTACGGTAGAGTTCTTTTTTTTTATGCAGGTTTGTGCAGCATGAGAGTGTGTTGAATCGGCGACGGCAAAGTAGTGTACTCGTTATTTTTTTTTGCCGTAAGTGTATTTTTCGGATACCTCGAGCGCCCGATTTTAATGCTTGAATCTATTTGTTTCTTATTTTCCTTTTCGGGAACACGACTTCGACGGAATCAAGGTTTTATGGTTTCGTTAGGTTTGTAACAGCCGACTCCCGCAATTCGAACTGCAATGTTTATTTAGCGCCGTGAGTAGTTGCAATGATGCTGACATTTTCATATGCGACTCATCTGTTTTTAATAGTAGTTCGTAACTAACTATATTCGCATGACTTTACGTGTACATAGTTCTTGCTTGCTTGTGTGTTCCGATTTTTTTTTAACATTGTGCTCCCAATGATTAAAAGGCAAATACTCCGTTTACCAGCCGCGGTTGCGTAGTTCCTATGTCGGTGCGCCGCTGAGCTCGAGGTTGGGGGTTCGATCCCGAACGCGGCGGCCGCGTTTCTATGGGGGCGAAATGAAAAAAAAAAAGAAAAAGAAAAAGAAACCAACAACCGCTCGTTTACTTAGATTTGGTGCCCGTCCGAGAACCGCATGTGGCGGAAATCCTTAATCCGGAGTCCCCCCACCACTATACGGCGTCCCTCATAGCCGGATCGCGATTTCCTTGCGCCTAAGATACGAGAAATTTAGGTAATACGCTGTTTTTGGCCTCATTAATGAACCATTCGACGACTCGGTTCTCATCAAGAGTCGATCGTATATAACCGGCGATCGTTGCTGATTACGTGACACGAGTCATATAACCTTCTCTCCACTGCATAGATTTGGTGACACCGGTAGTACTTGGGGCGCCATGGGGCTCGACTAATGGGATTAACGCTGCTTTGCGTCGCCGCCGAAACCGACCGGTCGCCGCCAGCCGGGCGCGGTGCCAGAGGCGGGAAATATAGAAGACGATGGGGGAGAAGAGAAGAAGAACAAGAAGGAAGAGTAAGAGAAGGGCTACTACACAAGCGGTTTATACTTTGTTGCGAACCAGATTTCGCGCCCGGGATTGCGCTTATTTATTTATTTATTTATTTATTTATTTATTTATTTATTTATTTATTTATTTATTTATTTATTTATTTATTTATTTATTTATTTATTTATTTTGGCGCGGAGCACGTGTAATACAGCGGCCGCGTTGCGCGGAGCCCTCTGGCGCATGGACAAGAGAGACGGGGCTGCGATTTCGCTAATGCGGATTGATTAGCTCGGCGCAGGTTAGGCACGACGCGATCTCGTCGAACGCAGGTACGCACGCACGAAGCCGCCACAGGGACTCTGACGCGAACGCACTCATGAACACGTGCGCCCTCCCGTGGATGCACTCGTACAAGCGCGCGCGCGCGAGCATTCGTGCAAAAATACGCAAGCACAAACGCATACAGTGAGGAACTCGCTGTCAGACGTACGCACATACGTACATACATACATACATACATACATACATACATACATACATACATACATACATACGTGCATGCATACATACATACATACATACATACATACCTACATACGTACGTACGTACGCACGTACGTACATACATACGTGCATACATACATACGTACATACGTACATACATACATACAGTCATGCATACGTACGTACATACATACATACAGACATACGTACATACGTACATACATACGTACATACATACATACATACACCATGCATGTATGCATACATACATGCACCATGTATGCATGCATGCATGCATGCATACATACATACACCATGCATGCATGCATGCATACATACGTACGCACATACATACATACATATATACATACATACATACATACATCATGCATGCATGCATGCATACATACATACATACGTACGTACGTACATACGTACATACGTACGTACATACGTACGTACATACATACCTACATACGTACGTACGTACATACATACGTACATACATACATACGTACGTACGTACGTACATACATACATACATACATACGTACATATGTGCATACATACATACATACGTACATATGTGCATACATACATACATACATACATACATACATACATACGTGCATACATACGTGCATACATACATACATACATACGTACATACGTACATACATACATACATGCATACGTACGTACATACATACATACACCATGCATGCATACATACATACATACATACATACATACGCACGTACGTACATACATACATACATACATACACCATGCATGCATGCATACATACATACATACGTACGTACGTACATACATACATACATACATACATACACCATGCATGTATGCATACATACATGCACCATGTATGCATGCATGCATGCATACATACATACACCATGCATGCATGCATGCATACATACGTACATACATACATACATACATACATACATACATACATCATGCATACATGCATGCATACATACATACATACATACCTACGTACGTACGTACATACATACATACCTACATACGTACGTACATACATACCTACATACGTACGTACGTACGTACATACGTACATACATACATACATGCATACATACATACATACATACGTGCATACATACATACATACATACGTGCATACATACATACATACGTGCATACATACATACATACGTACATACATACGTACATGCATGCATGCATACATACATACATACATACATACATACGTACATACATACATACATACATACATACATACATACATACATACATACATACATACATACATACATACATACATACATACAAGCACGCGCTCGCTCAGACACACATGCAGACGTATATCCACACAGACGCGCATACTCGTACAATGGTGATCTATCTATCTATCTATCTATCTATCTATCTATCTATCTATCTATCTATCTATCTATCTATCTATCTATCTATCTATCTATCTATCTATCTATCTATCTATCTATCTATCTATCTATCTATCTATCTATCTATAAAAAGGCTGCTCTTCAATTATTAAAAAAAATTACAGTCATTGTCTGTTCCTCTGAAAGCTCATGATCGGCCGAGTGATCAAGCGTTGGATCATTTCTTCTATTATCGAGCAGTTGAATGATAGATTGGTTCCGTCGATCGGCACGCAGGAACCGGATCAGTTGGATGGGACGCTATGGACAGACTCACTGATCGATTGGTAGCAGTCCAATTACATGCTGTGCTCGTGTGCATAAACCGATAGGGGTAAAAAATTACGACAGATCCAACGCGGCACTTACGAAGATCGAATTGCAGATCCAACGCAGGCAAAGAAAAAGCTTCGCCTCTAAAAAAAGAAAAAGAAAAAAGAAAACAGTTATGGTAGTTGTGGATAGACACGTTTTTGAATAACCTGAGTGATCGCGGGCCTTCTACCCGGTCGTGCGTTTAACATTTTTACCGACTGCTCGCTCATAATGCTCACGAAAAATTACGACGATTATTGACGAGAAAACACCCACCCTATTTCGCGTTACACAGAAAAATACGGATGATCGCGCTGGTACGCGTAGAAAATAAAGATCGGAACTATTACGCGCGAGATACAAATACCAAACCTTCTATTTTTTTTGTGTGCGCTACCGTATGCACATATAAATATAAACGACGCATACCCAACCTTCCACTGAGACCGTTATCTTTTTTTTAAGTGGTATATAATTCGTATAATCATAAGTTACCGTTTTCGCATTATAGTGTGCACGCAGTTGGGGGGATTATCATACGTCGTCCCTTT
Source organism: Dermacentor silvarum (assembly GCF_013339745.2). Taxonomy (NCBI): domain Eukaryota; kingdom Metazoa; phylum Arthropoda; class Arachnida; order Ixodida; family Ixodidae; genus Dermacentor; species Dermacentor silvarum. The sequence goes on along the minus strand of NC_051158.1, from coordinate 28,569,710 downwards.
GAACACCACCCTTTCGTTGCCAATTTAGGTTTCTTTTTTTTATATCTCTCTCTTTATTTCATCGTTCGCTCGGCACTTTTCCGAGCTTCACCGAGACCAAAATCCTCCGGGTGACAGGCGACCACGCGGTTCCGTTTTTTCGGCGCTTCAGAACTCTCATTTTGGACCGGCCGGGGAACCCCGGGCCTGAGCTCCAGCTGTCGCAATGACGGAAAGCTCTCCATTTGAGATCGTAATTCACTCGGCAGCGAGATTGCGTATCGCGAAGTTCGCACGCTCTTCTCTCAATTTCTCAGTTGTGCCCGTTCTGTAGTCGTACTTTTATGTTTACGTTTAATATTGGTTCAAACGCAATCTTTCTATTGCAAAATAAAAAAGCAATAAAGGAGAGGGGTTAGTGAGGGGATAGTAGAGGATCAGCGGCCAATGTGGAAGTGGCAAAAGCCCATTTCAGAGCGTGGAAAAATGGCAGTTTGGCTCTGCGAAGGTTATGAGCTTTATATTCTTACGCAGAAACCGAGTAAGTTCGAATACGCAGCCGAGCTATACTCGATCGTATCTGTGCAGTGGCATAGCCAGAAATTTCTTTCGGGGGAGCCGGGGGGGGGGGGGGGGGGGGAGGAGGAGGAGGAGGAGGAGGAGGAGGGATACACACACTCTAAGTGTGTGACGCAACGGGCTTTTTCGTCGCTGAGAAACACTTAAGGTTCAGTTAACACCTATGGCCTACCTGATTAGCTCAAGTAGGCCATAGGTGACTATTTGTCACCGCCCCGTTTCGAAGCGGATGCCAATAGATCATCATCATCATCATGCTACTCGCTGTCGCAGCGAGCTTGCTCCCCGCTGCTGGGTGACGTCAGCAAAACGTGGCGTCGAGGGTCGCGGCTTTGCGCTCCCTGCAGCCTCCAAGTTTCAGTTTCACGCGCTCTGGTAGCCAATTTACTCGTGCCACAGTTTCGCGTTTTTCCAGATCAAAAAGTTTACATGGCTCATATGGAGAGCTTTTCCCAATTACGATGATCCCGCTGAAACTGAAAGTTTCAAAGGTATTTAATGGATCTCTGTTAATGAGCGACCAATTTCCACGTATCACCCGTCACCCACTCGTTGGGTGAAAGCCAATAAGCTGAAGTTGAATGGGGACAAAACCAAGTGCTTAATTTTCAAATCTAAAGGTACTACCACCACCATTGAAAATGTGGACTCACTATTCCTTAACTATCCCATTCGAAGAGCAACAACTGTTGGATTTCTTGAGATCACTTTTCAGGAGAACCTTTCGTGGTAGCCGCATATTGATACTCTGAAAGCCGACATCTCACGTGCTGTTGGCATGCTGAACAGGTTGCCGCTTACTGTGAAGCGCTCAATATACTATGCACTTATACAATCGCGCTTTTCTTACGGCTTTCTAGTGTGGGCGTCAACAACATAGACAAATATAGGCTCGTTAGAAACGGTTCAAAATGGAGCAGTACGGGCATTATATAGGTAACGTAAGACGCAGAGTATGCATTGCACCATACTATAACAAGTATAAGATGCTTGACATAACAAGAACTTGCGGATCGAAACTAATGTTGGTGGCATCACGACAATACAAAATGAACAAATCGTTATCTCTATCGAAATATTCAATTGCAGAAAGTGCGTAGAACTGAAGAATAAATATGCTATATGAGCCTAGGTTAAGGTGGCTAGGGTGGTTAGGGGAGCCACCCTACCTAGGTCGAGAGCAAGGTATGGGGAACAAAAGTTAGTCTCTCAAATTGTCAGCACTTTAAGTGATTATCCCTTGGTACTAGAGCTGATGAAATCTGGAATATCAGCTCAGAAATTTAAGAAGAAAGGGATGGGACTATAGTTAGAATACTAAAACACTTAGAGATGTGTTATTTGATGCCATTACGTTATTGTGTTAGTCAATATGATCTTGCCGTAGTATCTCTTAACACGTTTCAAAAGATGCGAGCGTTCAAAATGTTCTTTATGCGCAATGTTTTCAACAGAACTGTGAAACGGCACGCAAAATACTAGGCATTGTAAGCACAAGTGTCTTACTTCTGCCTTACTGCTGTATAGCCTTAAGGGTGTCATGGCCCGATCAGGCAATTTCTCACTTTCAGCCGTGCCCCATAGGCAATTTTTTGTAAGATTGTGTTAAATAAACAAATAAATAAACTATTGTACATATATATATATATATATATATATATATATATATATATATATATATATATATATATGGCGACAGGACACGAGTGAGCGTCATTTAGGCGCTGTCTGCAAACTGTGTTTGCCAGGGTGTGCGTTAGCACGACAGTATATGATTTCTCCCTCCACGCTCTCCTAACGCGTATACCGTCCTATTTCCCTCCCACTTGCCTTTCACTTCGAGGGGCTCGAGCTTCGTGGGCGAATTTGTTCCTCGCACACAGATCCCTTACGCAACGTCTATGTATCTTCGCGTGTAGTCCTTCCCTCGACCACCTTTGCAGCTCTTAGCCGTGGGACAGCCCTGCGCAAGTTTACAAATCTCATCTCACTGCGCACATGGTATTGCAAAAAGTTTGCACGTACTTCAATCTCGTTCTGTCGAATATCGTCGCGTTCGCGTAGTGTAATACCGGTGCGTCTGTAGGCAAGGCTTATGCACGATTCGGGCGCGTTATTGTTGAAATATGACGGACTCTGTTCGCGCGAACGAGATGTATCGTATAAAGCCGGCCTCCGTTTCGGGAGAAGGTTCTTTCAGGCGGTGCATTAAACCTCACCGTGAGAGGGCGCCTTTCTCTGCTGCGACACCTTCCAATCCCATAACCCCGTCGCCATTTTTTCCTCCTCCTTAAACGTGGAAGCCGTTGTGAGTCTTCCCGTTGGAAGGAGGGCAGGAGCCGCGCGGACTTTCTTTCAGGGGATTACGACGGGATTAGCGGGATAATCCGCCTTTATGAGGAGAGATGCTCGCCCGCGCGTAGCTCCGTGCGAGGCGAATGTTCAGTGGGTGCGGGCCGGCGGCAGTTATTGCGGTGGCAACGACGCGCACGATTGTTTGCTCGCTCGATTGCCTCGCAGCTATAGTTCATCTCGCACTATTTCTTTTTGTCCACAATGGTACTCCTACTGTCGCGGACACGTTTCTGTAAGTTTTGTCAGACGCTCAGGAAATCGCCCGCCTCTTCACTTGCTCGAACCTCCGCATCCCTTGCCGTATTTAACCGCAGCGGTGTCTGTTTCTAAGGGGATATTTTTATACGGCTTACGACTTGACCCTATACTCACAGAACGCGATGCGCCGTAAGGCTTAGGACAGAACGGCAGCGAATGCAGTATAGAAGCAATAACTGGGCGAGTTAGTGTATATATATACACACAGTCGAACCCGGGTATATCAAACCCACATATAACGAATTATTGTGTATAACGAGCAGCAGTAAAGTCCCCTTGAAAACTTGTGTATCCATTTTTATTTTACATATAAATATACCTATATATCGACAATTTTCGGGATCCCCTTCTGATTTGATATATCTGGCTTCGACTGTATATATATATGAAGGCCGGACCCCTGCCGAAACGGCAGTAAAGTCCTGTTTGTTTTTTCTACGTGCTTCTACTTTTTCAACTACTTCTGTGCCGGCTCCTGTGATTCTTTGCTTCACTGATTTATATATATATATATATATATATATATATATACATACATACATACATACATACATACATACATACATACATACATACATACATACATACATACATACATACATACATACATACATACATACATACAAGGAAGTTCAACAGCAACGCCAAAAAATAACAGGCGTAGAAGGCTTTGCAAGAGCGCCAAATCAACACAAGTACAGTGCGCGATAGCTTAGCTTAACCACATGGTGTCAGCACACACGATTAAAGGCAGTGACACGGCGTATTTTTTAAGCAGACTGTCGCCGTTTTTCCTTCCGATTTCCGATCGTACATCTCCAGACCCTCCTGTAGTACGCTCACCAAAAGGTCCTTCAGCTATGCCGTCGTGTCCGATTCCACTGCTGCCACCAAATTGTACGGGAACGCCGCACTGACTTCAACATTATATTTAATAACTGCAATCGTTGCCATTTTCCCCGGCTTCGCCTTTCTCTTCGTCCCGCACCACATCATCTTAGCGACGTTTCCCAGTTCTTCTATTACAGTATACAGGGTGTTTCACTTAACTTGAGCCAAACATTAAAAATGTGCAAATGCTACGTAGCTGGACAGAACCAATGTGATGTTGTTTGTCGTCGCTTTTAGATGCTCAAATTATTTCTTGCATTCCGCCTAATTACCTAATTAGTCTTAATAAATAATAACCTTCTCAAATACTATAATTAGATGAAAAGTGTCAATGAGAACATCGTAGAGCAACCTGAGAAACGCCCGGTACAGCTTTCTGATGCTCAATACACGCGCTACATAAAGGTGTTTCTCCGGGCGCATAAGAAGCCCGCGAGTACACGCAAAATGCCTCGAGCGAGCAGTCGCGATGCAATTTTGCGAGTATTCGCCGGCTTCTAATAGCGCCAGAGACTGAACTTGGCTAGTTAGAAGAAATTTCAACTCAGACCCAATGGCACAGATACGAAAAAAAGATGTATTTTGAAATCCGTGACGTCACACGGAGGAAATTTCGGCCGTGATTTTTTTCTTTGGCAGTAATCTGGTGCCACCACGAAATTTACGAGAATGTGCTTTTGTAACACTTTCTGGATCAGTCTAAACTGAATTAAACTGTTTCACTTTAGCGTCTCTTTAAAGCGATGTATTGAAGACGTCAGTCTTTGATTGTGCGGTTTGTGGAGCTCGACGGTAGCTTAGTTGTACATCAAGTGGCGTTTCAGTAAGGTGACCTCCGAACAAGAGATAAGTTCGCGAGAAGACTGATTTGTGAAGAGATGAACAGTAGTAGAACCAGGATATCCGCCGAAGCCAGCGTTTCTACGAAAGGACTTGTCTTCGTCAGTGCAGCAGCTTTGAACTGCGGCACTTTCATCTGCGTGGAGTCAAATTCTTCGTTCTGGCCACTTTCCTGCTTATTGAGACCCATGGTTTTAACATTGTAACGACGAAACACAATGTTTGGCCCCGTGTGCGTGTTTTCCGTGTTTCGCGATTATAGCGATAAGCATTTTAGTCTGCATGGTGCCTTCCGCTTAATTGCGTGATGCGTATGCATGATGTACCGTTCGTCGATGTTCCAAACGCTATCAGAGTTGCCCAGGGAAATCTCGTTATCGTGGCCGGCATTTTGTTGTTGCATCCGATATGCACAATAATCGAACCGTCGTATACGGTGTCGTGTATTTTTTCGGGTAGTTAAGGTGGCATTCGTAAGGATGTCCACCGTTATAAGCTGTATGTTTTATACAGGGTGTCTCAGTGAACGCTTTCCAAAATCTTTAAATGTAGCCTGTGGCAGATGGCAAACTCTAGTTCTTTAGGCGGTCTACTCGAAGAGGCGGACACTACTCTTAAAAAATGGAAATGCATAATCGATGATATAACAAAAATTCACTAATTAAGTTTTTAATTCTAGTTCATGACCTTATGGGCCATATTGCAATTTACAAATTCTAGCCGTGGAGTTCGCAAGGCGGATTCACTTAGAACCAATTCTCAGGATGACACAAGTTTCAAGGTATTAATTCCCAAACTTTGTGGTGAAATACATTGGCGTTCCAGTTACTTTTGTGCTTCAATTCATAAAACGACGGTTTGGTTATAAAGTAAGTAATACGTAACTTCACCTGTACTCAAATGCATAAAACGACGTTTTTTAGCTAACTGGAATGCCAATGGATTTCTCCACAAAGTTCGGGAATTAATATCTCGAAACTGGTGTCATCTTGAGAATTCGTTCCGAGTGGATCCGCCTTGCGAACTCCACGGCTAGAATTTGTAAATTGCTATATGGATCATAAGGTAATTACTTAAAAACATAATTAGTGAATTTTTGTTAATTAGTCGATTATGCATTTCGATTTCTTGTGTAAGTAACGTCCGCATCTCGAGCAGACCAGCTCACGAACTAGAATTTTGCTATCTGCCACAGGCAACCTTTAAAGATTTTTGAAAGTGTTCGCTGAAACACCCGGTATATGCTGATCAACGTTATAAGTTGATTGAAGTATATAGTCCAGAAAAAATTTTTTAATGCAACACCCTCTCAGGTAAGGTAGAATGAAGTTTGTGAGCGATATGGAGGCACCATACTCCGCTCGAGAAATCGTTATACGCGCATGTACGGTTAGTAGTTCTGATCTTCTGTTCCCCCGCATCTTCTTCGCCCTTGCGCAGGTATTCAGCGCACCGTCCGTCTGAAATCCTGAGCGGCACTCTCCAAATCCCCCGTCTAATCCCGTACGACCTCCCCGAGAACGCGAGGCCGCCGCCGCCTTCACCTGCTGCTCCGAATGGCGTGGCGCCGAATCCAGGCAGCAAGGTGAAGCGCACCCGCTTTCGGGCTCCGTAAGGTAGAAGGGATAAACCGAGGGGGGAGTCAACCGGAGGCGAAGGGGAGTCGCCGGAGGCGAAGGGGGAGTAACCGGAGGCGAAGCACCCCGAGAGCGAAGAGAGCGACCGAAAAGGGGAGTCCTTTGGGAGTCAGCGGAGACACATCCAGCAGGGAGAGAGAGAGAGAGCGGCGCCTGTTTAGGGAACGTCCCACGGGGCGGCGCCGGGGAGGCGCGCGCCCGTCGCCATGGCAACGGACGCCCCGTCCAACGCCGTTGCCCCCGCTTCCCGCTGCAAGTCGGGTCCGGTCAAGCGGCGAGACTCTCGGGAAGAGGCGGCGGCGGTGGCAGTTTGCCGGTCCAGCAGCGGCGGCTTCGACGAGCTGATAGCATGACCGCCTCGTCGTCGAGTCGCAGCGTTGACAAGAGCAGCGTCGTTGAGGAGATTGCTCGGGAGCGCTGCGGGCTCGGAGTGACTCCGCCGAGTGACCAATGCCGCACCGTCGTCCGGAATGCCTGATGCCGTCTTCGTGACCACGTGACTGTCGTCCGCGCGTGACATCAGCTGTCGAGGTGAGTTAATTTTGTGATGGTTTCGAATGATTCCATGTCTTGCGTCGGCCTTTCCGACACCCTTTCAGCAGCTTCGCCGTGCGATTGCATTCGAGTAAGTATAGCAGTAGCGTGTTTTGCAAGAATGTACGGTTGGAGGAGTTGGTTAGGACATAGTGATACTTTCCTGTGCAAGGCAGGACAACCGAACAGACAATATAAATGAATGCACAGAAGTTGCGACAGGCTGACGCGATAGACAATAGAGTTAAGAGAAAATGCAGTAGTTGGTGACGCATGCGCATTAGCGTTGCGTCTGTTTCTCTGTCGAAATTAAAGGAACATAAGTTACTTTCTTAAGCGCGTGTCAAGTGCGCTGTAAGGTTCGATGCGCCAAAACTGTTCTTTCATATGCCATTCTTTTTTTTTTCTCAGATTACAGCCTTATATATTTCGCAGAATCGAACAATAAACCACGGTTGATAGTCAGCGCTCTGTCTTCTCTGTTCTGTTGGGCCGTATTTTGCGCTGGGAAATAACACAATAGGAAGTAGTAGTGTCGCAAGAAGTGCCTTCAGTTGTCAGTGAAACGGCTTCCTTGCACTATAGGGGCAAAGGGAAAAAAAAAAAAACTTTCTAAGCGCCGCGAGGTTCGGATTCACTGCACCTTGCGACGTCGTTGTTGTGCCTCGGCGGAACTTGTAGAATCATATTTTTCTCGGGTCTATGCCTCAGTCAAAGTTTCTCATTCTCGTACGTTCAATAGTTAGCTTTGATTATGCGTCGAACGATTTTGACACCTGATGTGAACAGGAACACACACACGTATTCGTGCTCGCATGCAACATGACGGTGTCAAGGTACCGCCTTCTACCTTATAGAATTGTAGTCTCATAGAGACGCACCTGACAGCTAGGCATGAGTTCGCAAAGGCAGTGATGGCGAGCCCTGTTGTTTTAACCAATGTGCAGCCCTTATAAATATTAACAAGGCTGTACTGTGAATGCCGCTGTACATCGCACATATATCGACCACCTGTTGCATCCGCACAGCTCCAAAGATCCGAAGGAGAAGACGAACTCTCATACTCGCCGTGAAGAGTTCTCTTGCGCCATCTGGTGGTTTCTACAGGTGGTAGAAAATTTGCATGAGACTCACAGAGACCTTGTTTAATGTTACATCCTTATACACGCCTTGAAGAGCGTAACTGAAAAAAAATGGCCGCATATCTGCTTGCTTAGCTGCAAATGACGTCGAAAGACGATAGTCTTCTGCCGCCCCTGATACGTAACACCCTCCCTTCTCCCCCTCCCACCCCTCATGCTCTTCCCCTCCCTTCTCACTCCTCCCATGGTGGATGCAATGGGGGTTTTGCTGAATTCGATTCAAATTTCCCGCCTTCGTCCTGCTCTCGCGCCATCTGTTGGGACCTTTTCTTAATGCTGGCTTAAAGCCGGCTACAGAGCCGCGGCTTCAGTCGGCTTGTTTTATTGCGATAGAAATTACATGGACACTCCAAGCGCATTCCTGTCGTCGCCGTCGTCGTCGCCGTGAGGTTCAGTATAAAGTCAAATTGCGATACAATCGTCGCCGCGCGCCGTATGCTGTGTGTGCGAGTAAAAGCGCGCGTCCCTCGCGCACTTTCACGGAGAGAGAACGCACGGCAGAAAGCAAACGCGACGTCTCCCGTCGTGCGAAAGGCCGTGGGGGGATGGGAGGGAGGGGAGGCGACGTTTAGCTGCGGCACTAAATGTGTATCTTGCGACCGGGTGCAAAGGGAACTGGCGACTCAATCTCCCACGCGAAAGGAGGAAAGCGGGAAGGCAGCCCGGGAGGGAGGCGGCGCGGCATATCCTCTGCCAGAAACTACGTACTTGTACTTTGCGCGGCTGCGGGCTGTCGCGCGCACCGCATCTTGAAAGCGATCTCCACACGGCACTGACCTTTCTATGCGCTGTGCTTTCGCCGCTTAGTTTCGGTTGAAGCGATTGACCGCGCGAATCTTCGGTCGGTGCTCCGCCGCGCTTGCTCACGCCAGCGTTTTCACAGTGCTTGTCTGCGGTCATCGAGTGTGATCTACTCATGTTTGGTTTTGCGCGCTAACACCATGCTTGGTAATTCAGTTAGTAAGCGAATATGTTCAAGTTTATGCAGCCGATAAAACTACTATCCTTACTCCGTATACTCTACTAGTAAATTTGCTATCGCAATTGATGCTTCGCCTTTCGGGCGAAACTGCGACTTTTTTAATGCGTAGCGTCTCTTCGACACCATTTCTAACGCGTTGATTTTTCATTTACTAACGTAAAAACCAGTCCATTGTGTATTCTGAATTAAATGAACGCTGCGGATCATGGTTATATACATATATTTTCCCTCAAATAGGCCTGAGGTTTCCTTTGCGCTGTATGATGTTGACGTGTATGACTCCGTGCCACAAGTGCTAGTAGCTCGCTTGGTTTTGGCCGGGCACTTGAATCGTTCTTGGCCGGGCGGTTGAACCGAGTGACAGGCAGACAGACAGACAAAGTTTTTCGCGTTTAGGTAGCCCAAGAATAACTATCGTCTTTAAAAAGCACGCGTGGCGAAATTACAGGTATGCAGGGTGCTTCACTTAACTTGGGCCAAACTTTAAAAATATGCTAATGCTACGTAGCCGCACACGAAGGTAATGTTTGCCGTCGCTTAGAGATACTCAGATATGTTTTTGCATTCCGCCTAAATACATAATTGGCCTTAATAAATTAATTAATAAACTTCTCAATTATTAAACTTAGGCGAAAAGTGTGAACGACAAAATGGTAGCGCAACATGAAAAACTCCCGAATACAGCTTTCTGTTGCTCAATACGTGCTACAAAAAAGTGTCTTTCCGAGCGTGAAAGAAGCACCGCGAATACTCGCAAAGTTCGTCAAGCGGGCAGTCGCGCAACAATTTTTCGTGTACTTGTGGGCTTCTTTCAAACTCGGAAAAACGGAGAGCCTCCAACTTTTACATTTCCTATAACAGTGTAACCTTTATATAAAGCGGGAACTTTCCTTATTCAAAGGTGAGCAGACTGTACAGCTCCTTTAGACAAAGGTAGCGGCCTCGTTGAAGTGTCAGCTACTTCTCGTCAAGCCTAACTTAGACTCAGGTCAATGCATCTCTTTGCCCTCTTTGGAACCCCTGTATCCCCCTCCCCAGTGCAGGGTAGCAAACCGGAAACTCTCCTCTGGATAACCTCCCTGCCTTTTCTCTCTCTCTCTCTCTCTACGCGGGATCAATGTCATGCGTCGTGAAACCATTTTGTACTTCGGGGCGATCTTGTACGTGCAACAAAATTTCACCGGCCGTTACAAGGGACGAGCATCTCGAGCAGCACGCTTTCGTGTTGCCCTTGCAAACACCGTCGTACGATTTCTGATGACTTTCTCGTGGCATTTTCTTGCGTTCAGTTGACTTATACTGTCGAGATGCAGCTGAATACCATGCAGAATATATATATATATATATATATATATATATATATATATACATGTTGGAGAGCGTGCAACTGTTACATTTTTTCGTATCAGTAACATTTATATCAAGCCTGAAATTTCCATATTGCAAGGTGAGCAGACTGTACAGCTCCTTTAGATAAAGCGAACGACCTTGTTGGCTTTCAAGTATCAGTTACTTCTAACCAGGTCTAAAGACTCGGGTCAATTCACTTTATTATTTCAACTTCCAATGACATGAGGGCGTGAGATAAAAGAAAAAAGTAAAATAAACCGCCTAGCGGGCAGTTTGCGGTCTGCCACGCCTCGCGCATAATAGTCATTTTCGCAAGACGCAGATGTCCGAAAAAAAAGGAAATAGCTGTAAAAGTATTGCGACAGAAATGTACTATAATATGCCTGAACAGAACAGAAACGTGCATAGCGCGGGACATTTTGAAATTTAACGTGACGCACCCACATCGCATTAACTACAGCGCGTAGACTCTTAAGAAAAGTTCACCCCTTTTGGGGAGTATCTTGTCCCCAAACAGTAATCGACGTCCGTCTTGCTAATTGCGTTTCCTTTCTTGAAAACTCGGCGCACTCGCTACTTTTATATATGATATTACACCAAATTTTATATAGATATCATTAATCGTAGTAAAAATTCGCCCCAGCACTTTCTATGGGTGTTGCGAACGGCTGCGCCAGGCGTCGTGTTGTGAGCATTATAACATTTTTTTCCACGCTGGCCCCACCCCATCTTCAGCCAATATTAAGAACAAAAAGTTGATTGTACGATTTAACTTCTAGAAATAGCACACGATGGGACACCGTAGTAGAGTTCTCCGGATTCAGTTTTTGGACCACCTGCAGGGGTTCTTTAACGTGCACCTAAATCGGTTGTACACGGGTACTTTGACGTGCACCTAAATCGGTTGTGCACGGGTGCTTTAACGTGCACCTAAATCGTTTGTACACGGGTGCTTTAACGTGCACCTAAATCGTTTGTACACGGGTACTTTAACGTGCACCTAAATCGTTTGTACACGGGTACTTTAACGTGCACCTAAATCGTTTGTACACGGGTACTTTAACGTGCACCTAAATCGTTTGTACACGGGTACTTTAACGTGCACCTAAATCGTTTGTACACGGGTGCTTTAACGTGCACCTAAATCGTTTGTACACGGGTACTTTAACGTGCACCTAAATCGTTTGTACACGGTTACTTTAACGTGCACCTAAATCGTTTGTACACGGGTACTTTAACGTGCACCTAAATCGTTTGTACACGGGTGCTTTAACGTGCACCTAAATCGTTTGTACACGGGTGCTTTAACGTGCACCTAAATCGTTTGTACACGGGTACTTTAACGTGCACCTAAATCGTTTGTACACGGGTACTTTAACGTGCACCTAAATCGTTTGTACACGGGTACTTTAACGTGCACCTAAATCGTTTGTACACGGGTGCTTTAACGTGCACCTAAATCGCTTGTACACGGGTACTTTAACGTGCACCTAAATCGTTTGTACAAGGGTACTTTACCGTGCACCTAAATCGTTTGTACACGGGTACTTTAACGTGCACCTAAATCGTTTGTACACGAAAGTTTTTGCACTCCGCGGTTCTCATCGCAGTGCAGCCGCTGCAGTGGGGAATCGAACCCTCGACCTCGCGTTCGGTAGCACAACGGCGTAGTCCCCACTAAGCAACCACGGCTGGTATCAGTCAATATGGACAGGCCTAAATATTTATCGTGTTTTTTTTTCTCCCGGTGACAGCTTTTCGGCGGCTATGAAATGTTACAGAGTTATCGCTCGGCGCAAATTAGACGGCCTTGCCGTATCGGAACAATGTCTCGAATGTTATCTCCGATTCTATAGCGAAAGTTAATCATGTCTGTAATCACACCACTGTGCGCGACGCGAGTAAGGGTGTGCATTTTAGAACGTGTAAAACCCCAGAATTTAAACATTCTAGAACGTACGCCAGCTTACGCTGGAATCTACGACAAGTCGCGTAGCCGACGCGCCTGACCCGTATACGCAGAACAGATTTTCGACCTTCGACGACCGTCCGCGGTGTCACTTGTTCTTCGAACAAGTTCGCCCAATAAAGAGTTAAGAGTTCGCGACCCACAGTTTTGGCACCGTTTTTTTTTCTTCCCCGGCACTAAACTTGACAGTATTTGACAGAAGTTTCCGACCTTGCAATATTCTGTTATTCTGTGTACTTTCCGGAACAAGATAGAAAAAGAAAATTCGACAGAGACGCTGAAGACTACTTTCGTGTGGGAATGGGAAAACATTATAGTATCTGTGGTGGAACCTTTAGTCAGCCAGATGGCTGCTACGTGACGTGTGCAATGACGCACGTGCTAGGCACACCTTTAGTCAGCCAGAACCGCCGTGACGTCGGGGAAGCGTTCTCGTCTAGCAACCCCGGAGGGCCGGGTTCGAATCCCATCCAGAACGAAGTGTACGTACCAAGTTTTCTTTTCCGAGCCGTTAGTTTACTTTGTTTGTACGGGAACCTGCCTGAGAAATTTGGCGTCGAGCATTTGACCTGTTTTTTACTGTTTGCGCCGTCGGCCATATTTTGGTACAATCGCCCGGTCACGCCACCGCCGCCGGAATTTTGCGTAATGGGGCATATAATGCTTTTGCATTAAAAGTACGATCAGTAATGCTTGGTGTCGTGACTACCGATGTTTCGACGCCAGCTGTTAAGTATAATTCCGTCAACCTTTTCGTCGATAAGACTGCCGCAGCTCGACAAACTGTCTCCACCCAGTGTTGGCCTTTTCCGGTTTGCATCTCGAATGTCATTGCGCTCGCGCGGTCACGCGGTCACTTGTGTGCGTCTTTCGAAAACAACCTAATACCGCTGCTGAGGTCGGGCTTGCGCTATACGCGGCCGAGGCGTCGTATTATTGACGTATATATAGAACGTTGCAGTTAGTTAATGCCGCGAATCGCGTGGCCTGCCTTGTCGATGCCTGGTTCTCCTTCCTTTATGCCATTTGAAACTCAGAACTCGCTCCCTTTTACACCATCACACCGTATTCACTCAGTGTTCTAAATGCTACGATCATGACTAGATGCGACCACCGGCGCCAGTACGAGTGTATATCGCCGTAATTCAGGTAGCATGTGTGGGTTTATTGACCAGTTGCCTTCACCCCAAAATTTTACGTAGACGTGATCGCACACGGCAGAAAGAATGTTCCACATCCGCCGCCAATGTCGTGAGTGGTGGCGCTGGCCAACACTCCCAGGGTCAGTTCTAGTATAAATCAAACCTAAATAGCCGAGAAAGTGGATGGGAAGACGGCGCCGCGGTAGCTCAATTGGTAAGAGCATCCATTAAACAACGAAACCAAGGACAGCATACGGGAAATTATCTGCAGTTCTTATTTGAAGTGAGGAAATGACAAATGAAAGTGGTTGAAAATACAATTGACCGCTTGTGGGATACGAACCCACGTCTTCGCATTACGCGTATGATGCTCTTACCCATTGAGCTACCGCGGCGCCGTTTTCCCATCCACTCTCTGGGGTATTTATGTTTGTCTACCAGAACTAACCCTGGAAGTATATATATATATATATATATATATATGCCCTCGCTGTTTGTGACGGCGGCGCCACATATCGCCTTTTCGTCACGTCACGCTGTACAGCTTCTCTATAGCTTTGATAAATGGAGACGACCTACGCCCACCACAAATTATATGGGAAAGCTGACGCTTAAGCCCCCTCGTGGGAGCCTACTCTACGATATGATGGCGCAGTCTGATTTGTGTTCACGATGACGCGCATATCAATTTCCAGGGCAACAACCGACTGAGATCGGCTGTCTGTAATGATCGTGTCATCGATAGTGCGCGTGAATTGAACGATCCTAAAAGCCAACGACAAAAGTAATCAACTGGGTCTATATATAACATTGGCTTGGCTTCCCGAACTCGATGCACAATCGTTCAGGCCTCATGCTCTAAGGTCTGAACGCAGCTTCGGGCGTCGTCTGCATCGAAACTCGGCAGCAGACGACGGAAGTTCAGTTTAATACTACGTCTGCGGGCATTACTTACCTATTTCGTGCGTAGCAAGTCCGAAATATATGTGTGGTCTGCTGCGATTCCACTCAAAACACGTGGATTCCCTGGCAACGTAACAGTTGCGTCAACTGTCACGGCTATATATGGCGAGGACAGTGCGTTCACCCGAAGCCGCGACAGATGGCGCGGCCGTTCCGTTGCAGTGCAATCGGCATGTTCTGAGTGACATCTCCGCAGACGACGCGCACTTCGGACTTGTGGCCGAAACTGGTGGCCGAAATTGCCGAAATTGTGGCATTAAAGTATAAACGCCATACAAAATGCCACCAGTCGAGATAAGCCAGCGGTTTAGCAGGAAGTGTAATTTACACCTCGCGCTCTTATATCTGTGAAACACTCAGAGTATATACACTGCAGAGAAGCGCACCGCTTTAACCATGATGGCTCTTTTGACTGGCCGGCTAACATCGAAGTTCTTGCACTCTCTCCGACTCTAACGAGATACGTTGTAGCGTTTGTTCGCCAATATTGCCTCCGTTATTTCTCTTCTGCTTCTGCTCCGCTGGCGCAAGTTTGTGGGTTTTCCCCCCTGAGGTCATAATACGCACTGCGACAGCTCACGGGTGCGGCTTCAACGCGGTACATACGTTATACGCTTAGAAGCGAAGTACAGACGTCTGCGTGTACAGGTAATGCGTTTTGGTTTATCTTGCGTCCCGTGCTATATCATGATGCTTTTTTCTGCGTGGTATTTCGTGCGAACCATGGAAAAACAGCTTTATTTTTTTTCTTTCCACGTGTTCCTTTTTTTTTTGTTCTTTTCCTTGTTGTAGCTGAAGCGTATAACACGTACTTCAGCAGCGAATCAGTGTAATGCAGTGAAGTGCACCACAGGCTTTATGTCGCAACATTGAAATCGGGCCCGGCTCTTCGAGCTCGCACAACATTTAAAAGTCATGAGGTTGATGGGCGGTCTTTTACAAAGAAAACCTGGAAAGATGCGCCGGCAAGTTAGTCAAGAAAAAAAAAAGTGAATCTACGAATACCGTTTCGCTTTCAGCATCCGGGACTTGCGTGGGATGTGTACTTTGGAAGCAAACCGAAAAAATAAACGCAAGAGATATCTGTGTCCCCCCTGCTCCCTCCCACGTTTTCTTCATGTTTTCTTCATGTTTTTTTTTCTTTTTTTTAGTGTCATACAAATCTAATAGATGTAGCTACCGAGAAACATGGCGGTCTTAGAGATCGAGGTTTACATTTCGAAAGCTAACTTCAGGAGTGTGTGTGCTCTTGCCAAAGTGTAGTCTTGGAACTCTTGACTGATTGATTGATTTCGATGAAATTGGAAATGTTACCAACCACTTTATTGCCGGGACTTCTCTACGAGCAATGTATCGATAAATGCTTAGAGTATATGATACGTAACGTGAGCTAATATGACGGAATTTCGGCAGTACAGTAGTCGCAAGCGTGCGTGAGCGATGTATTAAATATAGAAAAAAAAAGATCAAACACCGGAAACAAGAATTCCGCCATTGAAGACAAGTCAACGAAGGAACAACATTATAACTTTAAGAGTCAGTAAACAGAAAACGAACTTAAATTACTCGCAAATACTCATCTATACACTGTTCGTGCGTATTTTCCTATACCCGCCGGGGTGGCTCAGTCAGCTAAGGCGTTGGTTGCGCTGCTGAGCACGAGATCGCGGGATCGAATCCCGGCCGCGGCGGCCGCATTTCGATGGAGGCGAAATGCAAAAACGCCCGTGTGCTTGCGTTGTAGTGCACGTTAAAGAACCCCAGGTGGTCAAAATTACTCCGGAGCCCTCCACTACGGCGTGCCTCATAATCAGAACTGGTTTTGGCACGTAAAACCCCAGAAAGAACGTATTTTCTTATAACTACAGATTAGATTGGCTGTCGGCAGCCAGTGGAGTCATTGCCTAAGACGTTTAGTCGACTGGTCTCTCTAGACTTTGCGAAGGCAACCTGTTCGCTTGTCTGTGGATTGCAGTACACCATAGAAAAAAGATTGTTAAAACGTATTATATGAAGCAATCCTATGGCGGCCTGCAGATAGAAGAAGTTGAAACAAGACAATGGGCAGGGGGAGTGAAGACAATAAAGAAGTGAGAGAGATATATAACAAAATGGAGTCTGTGTTGTGCAGCTACTAAGTGCAGTTTTATTACATTATATATATATATATATATATATATATATATATATACAGCATGTAGACTTTATGTAGGGTAAATTACCAGGCTTATAGAAATTTAAAGCAGTCGACAAGAAGTCTGTGTACAATCTATTGAGTGTCTTTATTCAGTTTTTCAAAAATGCTCTCAAGTTTCAGAATCTCAAATGACCTTCTCGTTCATATAGTCTCTAGAGATTACTCAGAGATAGCTAGAGTAGTCTCAGAGATAGCTAGAGGTTGTAGGATAGTCCTCTGACGATTCGTCGATAGTTTTAGTTAAGCGGTATGTATACCAGCTAGGGATCGTTTTTAGCGTAAACAGGTTTGTTAAATATCTCCTCTGACGGATAGCGCGCTTATGTTGCATCGGCTGGATTGCTTGAAGAGGTGGACATTACTCGCTTGAAATCACAGTGTGACCATAGATAATTAACACACTTTCGCTGTTTATCGTGTAAATGTTCACTTCAGCAGTGTTGACGTCGTGTGCCGTGTAGCATAACTCGCCTGGCGGATACTGTAGCTAACAGTTTCGAGGAATAGGTCCTAAAATTCTATGACGAAATGCATTGCCTATTCCGGTAACGCTTATCTGCAGCGCTTTTTTTTCCATTGTGTTGTTAAGCGTTACGCGGCGCAAATAGCATAGAAAGTCAACCTGCGATTCTAAGAACAAGTCGCATGGTTAAGCTTGCACAAAATGCAAGTGGTTTCGTCTTCTGCTCTAGAAACGCGTAATACCAATCTAACAAAACCATGCGTTATCCTTGATTTCAACACGGCGTTTATTCTCAGTGATCTTTTTATTTTTCCGTGAGCTCTCGGGAAAACTTACTAAAGCGATGAAGACAGACTGCGTTGAGCAAGCAGCGGTGAGACTATGTACCAAATGCGTACGACGTATTTACGCAGAAAAACAGGAGCAGACGTACATGTGTTAGTCTTCCATGGTTGCGTCTGGTCGGTAAGGAGATATTCCTGATTTGAAACCCTTGCTTCTTTTTACTATCTTTCGTTTTCTTTTTGTCGCTATAGTTCAGATCAAGCATTTTGGCACTGGAAAAGCAAGATCTTCTACTAAAAAACTGCTGTTTCCAAAAGCAGACGACGTTGTGTTTACCTACGCGTAGCAGACGGATATCTCTCATCCCGCCATGAGAGATGCGGAGCTTGGCCAAACAGACGACGCTTTTCCGACTTGCAGATGGCGGCTGGAATATTTCGTCCCTGACCGTTAATATTTGTTTGCATTCGTGCGTAGACGCCGCGGGCGCATGCAGCGACGAGCCACGGCTCTCGCAGTACATTTTCAGCCCTTGCGCAAAACAAAGTCGCTTTATTTCCGAGCTTCAACGATGCCTTACTGCGTCAACAAATGTTCCGCAACGTATATATCGTCTGCTCCTGCGGCGGCTTATATATACAGCGGCGTGCTCTCTCACACCTTCGCGTTTCGTCCCGGGAATCGTTGACCTGATATTTCGCCTTCGCGAAGCGGTTTCACCGCGCGTTTCGTTGATATGGCCGTTGCGGGGATTCTCGGCGTTCCACTCTCATCGTCTATGCAACGTAAGCACCGGTTAGGCTTAGCAGACGCGGGGTCGTTCCCGAGGCGCCCACGGGGATTCAGGCGGCATGATGCGCGTCCCTGTTTTCCCTCCCTTTTCTTCCTTTCTTTTTCTGTCGTATACGGCAGCCATTGGCACCGCCTGACGCGTTTTCCCCCCCTTTCTTTGTTTTGGTTTTTCAGGTCGGTGTTTTATTTTGCCGCATAGATCAGCAGCATAGTCTTTCATCGTAGCCTCCGGGATCTTGTGGCGCGCGCTGACCGATCTCGGAGGCAATGCTCTTGTTCCAAAAGTACTGACGGGAATTCGGCGTTGCGATCGTTCATGTTACCATTGTAACGGTGACGTAGTGCACGGATTTGGCTAATCTTCGTGCTTGCGGCTTCAGACGCTCACACGGCGTTATTTATTGTGTGCTCCAGGTTTTTGTAAGTTTCCGAGCAATCGTAGTTCTCTAAACGCCGACGAGCCAGTGAGTCCCTGGTCACACGCGTAAATATTGTGAGTCGTTATATTTATGGCGCAATATTTTGTTGGAAGTCATCAAATTGCGAAATCACGAAGTCGTTTGAAGCCAGACGGACGGAAGTTTAGACAAATCCACGTACTATACCCAGCATGCACATTCAATGCTACAGCTGAACCGCCGTGTTTGCAGCTTCCTATACATTATAGTTTGAGAGCTCCACCTGGTTATTTTTTAGGAATCCCTATTGGTAATTGGATTGTCTAAACGCTCAACTCACGGCCACTAACTAGTACATGTTACCGGCCATGGGCTCGCTCGCACTCACACTCGCGTCCGCTCACACTTTTACGGCACTCACTCGAGATTCACACTTTCGTCTATACTCACGCTCATACTGACGCCTGAGAAATGATTATTAGTCGTTACGATTGAGTTTACTGGTTAGTGAATTCGCCGCGACCTATATGCTTCGCTGGCGCAGTTCAAGGGGGACATGTTAAGGCCGAGCGCCAAAGTTTTTATAAAGCGAAGCATATTCTTCGCCTCTTTCCCCCTCCATCCCCCCCCCTCACACTTACACACACACACACATTCAGGGGCCCGGCTGCTGGCTGTCTTGCACGATTCGCCGATTCATGGAATACTGCAAACAAGTGTACCGGATATAGTCCACAGTGTGTAGTGTATTGGATATATAGGCGGCACGGTGCTAGCTTTACGATTTACGCGAACTCGGACGCGAACTCAAACGCGTCGTCGTCATTTTGTCGAATCCATTCCATTGCGATCATTCTTTCGTTGTCGTGCCATCGTCCCGGAGTACCCGACAGAGTACCCCACGCAAGATTGCCGCGCGACTGGTCGCTCGAGGCACTTTGCGTGTATTCGCGGGCGTCATGCACGCTCGGAAGAGCACTTTTATGTAGCACGTATTTGGCAACAGAAAGCTGTATCGGGAGTTTTTCGTGTTGCTCTACAATTCTCTCATTGACACTTGTCATCTAATTATAATATTCGTGAAGTTGATAATAATTAATTAAGAGTAATTGTCTGATTAGGCGAACTGCAGAAAAATAATCTGAGAATCGCCGAGCGACGGCGAACAACATTACCTTGGTTCTGTCCAGCTACGTGGCATTTGCATATTTTTAAAGTTTGGCCCAAGTCAAGCTGAAACATCCTGTATGCATGCACAGCATATGCATGTGTAGTACGCAAACTTACATAATGTATTAAATATAAAGAATCGACGCATACGACAGTCATACAGCAGTTCAGGTTCCAGCCAGTTTCTGACGACGGCGGACGCGCCAGGTATAAACGCTGAGCGCTAAAGAATGCCGACACGCTATACTGTGGCATTTATCTTTTAGAGCGCAGCGATTAGGCGCCCGTTTCTATACGTTTCGCGTCGGCGTCTTCCCAACGGCGTAACGGAGCGAACGAGCACAGCTAAGGATGAAAGAGTGAACGCGGAGCTCAGCGGGGGATGAAAGACGGCGATAGCGAAGAGAGCGTGAGGCGGAAAGCGGAGGAGGAGGTCATGGCGAAATGGTGAGAAGAAAAAGCGTAGTGCCGCGGAAGGCGAGCTCTGTGGTGACGACCGCTACGAGATGGCGCCAGAGTAGCGCGCTGTCGTCCGTTCACCGATGGCATGCGGCGGGCGCGTCCACCGATACCATGTATGGAAACAAAGCGCTGCATGAGCGGAGGTCTGTCTGCGGTGGCTGCTTTGAATCGCGGCCCACACCCCCCGCGTCATCCACGCGCTGCCTCTCGCGATCTCCAGATCTCCAGATTAGCGAGACAGTCGCGCCACAGTTCGCTCTGTTTCACAACGCAACATGTCGCACGAGATATATCGTCCGCGCCAGCCAATGTGTCGCGAAATGAAAGCACGTATGGGGCTGCGCTCAAATTTCTCATTCGGAAGTATCGTAATCGTCGGTGAAGTTTTTCTTGTTCTTCTCGAAAGAAGGTGGACTCGCGCGTATCTGCGAACGTTTACTTGCTCCCATCAATACTGCACGAAGCAGCTGCGATACTTCATTGCGCGCAATACTGCGCCATGGTTATCGCGTCGCTGCTTTGCATTATGTACGCAACCGCAACTTTTTAATTAATCGCTCGGGCAGGTTATAATTGGAGATGCGAAGTCGGCCAGCGCTGAATGCGTAAAACTTTCGCTGGAAAGAATTTGTGCCCACGTAGCTCCAGCTCCGATTAAGGCGCACTCGAAACGTGCCGCGAAGTAAATTTCGCTTCCAGTCGTCATTTTCAGTTCGGTGCTTTCCACAGTTCGCTATAACGTATAAAATCTGAAACAATGATTCTCGCTGCGGAATTTCGAGAGCTTGTGTCTCGAACCTGCGTGGTGCCACGTGGAGTTAAAGTTGTGTTATCGGTTTGCCGAGTTGTATTTCGATTTTTAAACTTCAACAGGTCCCCCTAAATTCATTAATTTAAAGATCAGTGGCGATTTATCAGATGCGAGATAAATGCGTTAGCATTGCATCGCACGTCTTTGATGTCCCGGATCTGTGATATTGTTACGATGTTACCCAGCACCTCCACCAATTGGTTACGATGCGGAAGTCATGTATAAAGACGTATTTACAAGACACTATTTACAAGAGAGACAACGACACGTAAACAAGATGGCTGTCGAGACCGACTTCACTTGCACATGTCAAATCGTCTTCTCCTGACTGGCGCCATTCTTGGCTGCGCCGTAACAATATAAACCCTGTTCACCACATTACAAAGTAACTTGCAATGTTCTGAACGCTTCATAACAACGCTTCATAACGAACTATGTAATGACAGATGTTTGCTAACATTAAGAACACTAGGATGCGAACATCGTTTTATTTTAATTATGATAACGACTGTCCATTATTCTAAAAACTATTCGAAAAATATTCGATTCTCATTCGATTCGGTCTCAAAATTCGGTCGCACACGTGTCCTTAGCTAGCAAATGCTTGTTCAGTGTTCAGAAGCTCACACACGTTCTGCCTCTTTGTTGGCCCCCTAGATGATTAACGCATAGCCTGAGCAGCGTTTCTGATACGCCGGAGTAAGCTTTCAGTTGTGGGTAGTCCAGAAAGTCGATTACTAATGAAATAATTACTGCGCTAATTAGGTTTGTACTCGAGCAACATTTCCCTGTTTCCTTTTTTGTTTTTGTGTGTGCGTGTTCTTTGTTTTTTTTTTACAATTGTACAATATCTATTGACAGAAATAAAGGCTAACAAGTCGTTCTATTCTTCCTTGATGTTCAGCTATGTTCCATGATTTCCGGGTTAGGGCGCGCAACCTAAATCGAAGTATGCGAGCGCTTTTTTTAAATTTTTGTTATTTTTTTTCATTTTTTTTGCATTACGTGCGCCCACTACAATGGGTCCATTGCGGTAAGGAGTCGAACCCGTAACCTTGTTTCCAAAATCCGCACGCCACAAAAATAAAGTGTAGAGATATAGAAAGGGGGGGGAGTAAAGACGATGAAGTCATTACAATTAAAAGAAATGATGAAAGAAAAATTACGTGTTTTTAGTAGGTAAATCAAAAGTATACTATCGAGTGTCATATGTTGGTGTGGAAGAAAGTAAGAAAACAAAATGCAATATATATATATATATATATATATATATATATATATATATATATCTGTCGCCACGTGTCGAGGAAATTCAGGAACTTCCACGCTTCGCACGCAAGCCTCCATAATTAGGACACCGAATGAAAAGTTTGAGCTCCCATCCTTTTAAGGTGAGCGCTAATTAGGCATTCCACCCTACGGGGTGGAATGTCTGCATAATGTCAGCTGCGCAGTTAAGTTCGAATAATCAGGTTTCAAGGGAGCTTCGAACCTTTCGTTTTTTTTTTCTGTTTTTTTCTTTTTTCTTTTTTTTTTTTAACTCCCCTTTGCTGGCGCACAGACGTCGCGAGTGAATGCAGTTCGGAACCGTTAGATTCTCATCACTTGCCGTTCTTTAAAAGGAAAAAAAAAAGAGAGAGGAGGGTTAAAGAAATGCTCGATAGGGGAGTCCGTGTTTCTGCGAAGTCTGCGAGTTCTAACCTTACCTATTAAAACGGGGTGTAACGAGAACTTGTGGGGCTGTTGAATAGGTCGTAGCCGTACCCGACGGAAGCCGTTGTGTTGCCCCGGGGGTATATCATTACGGCTGGCCGCGAAAACTTGTAAGAACGTCGTATGTGTGTATAGTTCCGAATAAAGGACCGTCGTCGCGTTCGGACGTGCGCAGCGTACACTGCGAGGTTCGGCCCCCCTGTGTTGTTGCTCTCCCCAGTGTGTCTGGCTTCCTTTTCCGTGTACCGTAATTTTCGGACTACACTCCGCAAGGATGTTTACAAGTACTCGATCGCCTGAGCAAAAGTGTACGTACCATGGATTGGCCGTAGTAGTCGATTCTGCTTTTTTTTAACCATCCGGTTGTGAATGTTACTCGAAATTTAGTAACTCAGTCCACACTTGGCACTGTAGACTTTTCCGTGTACTTGTCAGTTTCAGTGGTCCTTGTACTTTTTTAAAAGTCCACGTGTATATAGTTTAGCTCCTATAGGACCCTACGGCCGTGTACTTTAGATCATCCGCCCGTCATGTCTCTAGCATGTAGACACGTACTTTAAAGGGGCACTAAAGTGAAGCACTAAGTCAGTTTAGTTTAGTCTAAACTGCGAAAGAATATTCTTTCGAAATTATTCTCTCGTGTACATTCTTTCTTGTCCTGCGTTTCTTTGCGCTAAAAGCTATTAACATGCAATAACCACTAGCCCACCAGTCTGTTTTATTCTCTCGCAACTGTTATTTTCGTCAATTTCACGACAAGAGTTTGATTAGTATAGAAGAAATAAATCGTCTTCCCTTCCACTGCGTGACGATGGATGATAAGCGAAGCTTGCCCCTTTGTATACCTAAGCGTCCCCTTTGCCATCAGCTTTATGTTTGCTGGAATGTGCCCTCGTTCTTCATCCTGCCTTAGAATATCTTCATTCATTCATACTTGTGCCGCTGTTCGTCAGAGCGGATCACACTGATGGGGGACAAGTTGTTGCCGAACCACAAGCGCTTGCGTTCGATGTCTCGAGTCAGCTCGGCGGCGTGGTTAGCAGCATCCGCCCTCCATTGCCACTTGCGATTATTCAAAATTAAATTGCTTCGAAATTAAATATGTCCGTCACGTAAGACAATGCATGGCTGATACCCCATTAAGCAATCGCTCATAACCCCGTAAACGCGGCCTCCCCATTACGACGACAGAAGAGAAATGAAATTCTACGCTGGAATGATGAGCGGCAACGCAGCCAGCTGTGAAAGAAGACGACGACGACGAACGTGAGGGCAGTGGCGCGTGCCGAGCACGAGCTCAAACCGAGGGGTGCCAACGAGCCAGCTGCGGAAGCAGACGACGACGCTCGAGCCAATGCTGATAGATGATAGTTTTTGCGTACACGGACGCCACCGAAACCTGTAACTTATAACAAGCTTCGCTTGAAGAGAGGAGCTCAAGCATTCATTCATTATATTTAAATGTCGTGCCGACACCTTAATTACGTCAGCTTGTACGTCAGTGTGACGTCACTGATATCAAAGTACCGCTTTTCGTATTTGGGACGTTGTGGCTCTGTAAAAGCTTTCGTTGCAACCGCGTATACTTAGAACATCGTTGACAGGAGTTGCTGTCAGTGCTTCGTGCTTCAGACGAAAGTTTTGTTGTTGTTGCCAATTTTTGGTGCTGTTGAACAGTAGTTGACTGGTAACTCAATTTCCTTGCATTTTTGTTCCCCCTTTGTTCTTGCAACTACTGAATAGAACTGGCAGAAGCAAATTGCGTGCACCAAATGCGGGCGCCGTGACGGAAGGGGCCAATCTGATTTAGCGTTTCCGTTTATTGTCCCTTTAAGAAGAGGCTAACGGCCGCGAAATTTGGGGGCGCGATAGGCTAGGTTAGGTTAGCTTAGCTTCAGGTAGCGCATAGACGTGTAGCAGCCTCCGTGGCAAAACGTTTTTTTTTTTTTTCTTAGTATACGAGTGGATGCGTCACGAGAGATGCTGCTCGCAAAAGTAGACGTTTTTCGAAGCCGAGGGTGCTATATATTGTGCGCATCGTCAAATTCCTGCCATGATGACGAACTCTGAAAATGGTGGCAATTTGCGCCAATCGGAGACGTGTAGCAGCTCCGTGGACCAATCAGAGCTTACAAGATGGCGAATTCGACAATATGGCGGAGTCTGACGATGTCCAGGATATATGATCGTCATCAGCCTATATAGATTTCTGTCCATGGACTGCCGGACGAAGGCCTCTCGCTGCGGTCTCCAATTATTGCCCCTGTCTTGCGCTAGCTGATTCCAACTTGCCAGTCCAGGATATACTCGTATACTCCAAACTGACAGAAACCGCCGCCATTACCGCTCAGCAGAAGTGACGCATACGACTCGTAAAGCGCGGCTCCTTGGCATAGCCTCCGAGATCAGACACCACCCGCGCCCAACGCCTCCTAGGCAGCACAAGGCCGGTGCACTTCGATCCATGACGTCATGATACCTTGCCCGACTGCCATAGAATCTAATGGGGATGCTCCCGATTGCGCCTCGGTGATTTTGACGTCACCGCTTTCGTCACGCCGGGCTTGGCATCGGAAATTTCGGTCCAGGTAGCGTGACGTCATAAAGCAGAGTGCACAGGCATCCTTATCTATAGGGGGCGCTGCCGCGGTGCGGTGAAAACATTTTCGCAGGTGACAAGCTGGGAGACTTGCGTCATACCCTTCAACCATCATGTGTGCGCGTCATTATGCCTATAGGTGCTGTTCAAGGGCCGCTAATAAGGAAATGGGACAGTAGCCAGCACTACCAATTTTGCCGACATTTATTCAGTATATCATAAACGGCGTGTATGTAACTATACGTTTTAGCCAAAGCGGGATCTTGTTGTACAGTTAGCCTATTAGGCATTTCGCCCCGTCTTAAGGATTTTCCGGTTCCGGGCGGCGGTTTCTAGATAAGAAATTGCGTGAGTGTTGCTTGCATAAGCCGCGCACCATCCGAATTGGGTGACGCTTAAGCTTAAGAGTGGAACGCGATAGCATTCAAAGATCCCTGGCTGCTTATCAGGCTTTTTTCTGGTATATTCAAATTACAATCCGACGCTGTCATGTCTGTAGGTTGCAGTTAAGTCGTACTTTACAATTTTTCTGACGGATTTTACTTTGAGAAATTAAATTTTTGTTCACTAATGCCTTGCGCCACGCGCAGCGCCTGTGTGGTCGGGTTGGTTCAGGAGGAATTTCTCCGCCATGGATGCCACGGACGCCGATGTTTACGCCGAATCCGACGCCGGGTTTTCTCCGACACTGGGCCCTTGACGCTATCGCGTTAAAAGCCGGCAGATCCCACGGCCTGTGGGAATCGATGCTATGCGAAGCAGTGTGCGCGGCCAACCATCTCTAGCCAATCTCACAACCAATCTCTAGCCAATCTCACAACCAACCAATGATCTATCTCTAGCCGCCAACCAAGACGTTGACGGCTAGAGATAGATAGATAGATAGATAGATAGATAGATAGATAGATAGATAGATAGATAGATAGATAGATAGATAGATAGATAGATAGATAGATAGATAGATAGATAGATAGATAGATAGATAGATAGATAGATAGATAGATAGATAGATAGATAGATAGATAGATAGATAGATAGATACTCTCAAAGCGGAAAATGTTCGCCAAGAAATGCGTCGCATTTAAAAGCCTTTCACTGGTCCAAGACGTCTGGGACGCAGCATTCAGGAACGTACCATATTTTGAGTGTATATAGCAATCCGGGAATTGTGGTACATTAGGAAACGCAAACTCGTGCGCGCACGGCTGGATTTCTAGAGTGCGGCAGCCTCCAAAAAGAACAAAAAGAAAAATTGCTGTAACCGCAACCGTTCATCTCGCGTTCCCCTGCGAAGCTTTTAATATTGTGGTCATTATTTTCCGCCCTCTTTGTTAGCGTTAACGTCCTGCACCGTTTCTTTTTTTTTTTTTTTACAATTATTTTTTTTCCCCAAAGAACGTGGAGCTCCCGCGTCGCACCGGAACCCAAACTCACACAGCGCAGTGAAAGGAGATTTCTTTAGAAGCGCGTTCTTTATTTTACGTTTTTCTCCCTCCGTCTTAATGAGTTTTCGAGGGCCTGAAGCAGCGTTCCGGGAGGAAAAAAAAAAAACAGCTAATGTCTGTAGCCGGTTTCGGAACGTGGGGGAAAAGAAGATTTAGGGACAAAGGAAACTGGGGCATGGAAAGGGAGTTTAGTGTGGATAGAGGCTTCTTGGGGGAGTGGGTAGGAGGGGGAGATCCTGTAACGGTGGCCTATGGCTAGGCTGTAAACATAGTAAATTCTGCACGATGCGAAGTCGTGCAAGCGCAAAAAGGCCGAAAAAAAAGTAATAATGGCTAAATAAGCGAGCCGAGATCTCGATGGGTCACATATAATGCTGTAGCCTCGTCTAAAATCCGGCGCTACCCCATTTAGTCTCGCCTTGCGACAACCACTTTTCTTTTATAAGTCTGGGTGAAAGCTATTGTTTTATTATTTTTTTTGTTTAGAAACTCTTCCTGGCTGAAGTGTATTTCAATATTCCTTGTTTTTTTTCTTTTATTGTTAAGCGACTGACGCATGTCGTACAGCGTTGGTTGCGATTAGGAATGCGCTCAACAAGCTCGCTTGTTGTCTACGACTGAATTAGGATTCAGAAACTTGGAGGACATGCTGAGGAGGCTGATGAATACATCGTGCCCCGGAAATAGCTCACAGGCAAACACAGGCGCACACACGGCCAGACCCACGCACGCACACGTACGGACAGACATGTGGAAATACGTGGAAGTTATATGCGGTAATTTCACACTCAAGCACACAGATGCACGCCTTTTCATAAGGACACGCACGTACGCACGCGCACATACGCGCAAGCATGTTAATTTTACACGCGCACTGACGCAAAAGTGTAAATGCGGATGCAAGTCGCATGCGCGCGAACTCAAGCTGTAACGCGCGCAAATCGCAATGAAACTGAGGCTTATACTTAACGCAGTACTTGTGCAGTTCTATTTTCTAATATTTGGGCCTACGTAGATATGTGTTCTATGTATTTAACACTTACCTCTTGTATTTGCTTGTTCACGTGCTTATATAATTGTGCATTATGTAAAATATGTACTCATTTATTCCCAATCCTTATGCCTTACCTTAAGTACTTCAATAGCCCTATCAAGGGGTTTTTAAGGTATTAAAGTGAAGTGAAATCAAGTACGTTTATCTGGGTCAATTACTCACAGGGGATCCTGATCATGAGAAAGAAATTTAGAGAAGAATTAAATTGGATTGGAGTGCATACGGCAGGCATGCCAAATCCTGACTGGTGGCTTACCACTGTCGTTGAAAAGAAAAGTGTACAATCATTGCATTCTACCGGTGCTAACCTATGGGGCAGAAACTTGGAGGTTAATAAAGAAGCTCGAGAACAAGTTAAGGACCGCACAACGAGCGATGGAAAGAAAAATCTGAGGAGTATATCGTTAAGAGACAGGAAGAGAGCGGCGTGGATCAGAGAACAAACGGGAATAGCCGATATTCTAGTCAACATAAAGCGGAAGAAATGAAGCTGGGCAGGCCATGTAATGGGTAGGTGGACCACTAGGGTTACAGAATGGATACCAAGAGAAGGGAAGCGCAGTCGAGGACGGCAGAAAACCAGGTGGGATGATGAAGTTAGGAAATTTGCAGGCGCAAGTTGGAATACGCTAGCGCAAGACAGGGGGGGGGGGTAATTGGAGATCGCAGGGAGAGGCCTTCGTCCTGCAGTGGACATAAAATATAGGCTGATGATGATGATGATGATGATGAAATCAAAGCTTACGCGCGAGCAAATGCACTCTAGTATAGATAGATAGATAGATAGATAGATAGATAGATAGATAGATAGATAGATAGATAGATAGATAGATAGATAGATAGATAGATAGATAGATAGATAGATAGATAGATAGATAGATAGATAGATAGATAGATAGATAGATAGATAGATAGATAGATAGATAGATAGATAGATAGATAGATAGATAGATAGATAGATAGATAGAATGACATGTGTCGCGATTTGTGGAGAGTATACCCTGCTCCTCTATAGAGCGTCTCCAGCTTCTCATTAAATGTCGTCCATCTAGCTTCCTCTATACCCACTCAGCACTTGACTCCCGTTCGTCTTTTCTCTCTGTACACGCGCCAACTGCAATAGAGAGTGACTATTGCACCCACTACACAGACGCTGCTTCTCGGCGCAATTCAGCCTAGGCGCCCTGTCGTATTATATACGGTTCAATACGTTTGACAAACACTCGAGGCGTATAATTGCGGGTCTCGGATCTCTGCAGCGTCGCAGGTGGGCGCGAATTGCATTTTTTTTCGTCATTTTTTTCTTCATTTTTATAGGGGATGGGAGGAGGTTTGGAACTCAGACTCCGGGCCTTTATGGCTCCATTCGGAGGAGCCAATCACGGTGTGTGTCGCAGACACAGCGCCTATACGCCTGATGCGCTCGTAAGTCACTCATTCGTGATGCAAATGTGCCTAAGGATCGACGTTTAATGTACATATATATATATATATATATATATATATATATATATAGTCGTGATGGCGCTTTTTTGCGCACTCAGACTTCCTTGAAAAGGTTTCGTCGTCTCCAGTCAGCACTATTTTATCTTTGCGACTCTCGCTATAACATGCAGGCGGTTCTCGAAGCGGCGCGCCGGCACAGCCTAACTTCTGTACTTAGGTGCAGTATTTATCTCATCAATGAGGCAGTACGATGCAAATATTAGGTAGCAACATTATGTGCACCGTTGCAGGACCGCGAGATTTGGTCCACTGGTCGTCCGGACGGCCGAGTTAGCAGACGGCTGCGAACTGAACGAATTGAAGTGTTTTTTTTTTTTTTTTTTTTGCTTGTTCGAGGTAGTCTCTAACGTCTTTCTGCTTCTTCCTATTGAAGCGTGACGCTACCGGCATGTGGCAACGAGCGCCAACGTGTTTAAACGCTGCCTCAGCGTTGAACGGAACGGCAAAGTAAAGTTCTGAAAGCTCCGAAAATAAAAGTAAAGTAAGACAGCTTTATGCCTAATGAAGCAGTAGCGCCGTCCGCTGAATTTCTTGTTTTTCAAGCCCTATATAGCTGCCGCTGCGCGCATGAAGGGACCGGCTGGGGGGTCGAATTAACCGAAGCGGCGGACTTTCGCGTTCGAATTAAACGAGTTCTTTGTTTCTTCCGTGGCGATGTATGGTTTCTCGTCGGGACTTTTCCAGTGCGTTCGAATTAAGCGAAAGTTCGAATTAACCGAGTTTGAATTAACGAGAGTCGACTGAAACGACAAGTAGAGGTGCATATCCCCGCTTTCCCTTGCGATAAAGTGGGGTTGAGGCACCGAACTTAGCCAAAGTCTCGCATTTAGTATGCGAAAACAACGAAGCGAACAGACTGGAGCAAATATGTGTCATCGCAGGACACCAAACGCAAACTATCAACTGCTTATTTTTTCAGAAACTTGAGAAGTTCCTGCTTCGTTTCCTGTGATTGGCGCATACTTGGTCCAGTCTGGTGCTCTCGTTATTTTCGCGTACTAAGTTCAGCTTGTTCAACCAACTAAGCCCACTGTCAAATTTTCCTCGAGTAGTTCAACCGGGGCAACCTCTCGGCTACTTACGTCACCAAAAAAAGAAAAGTCGCCAAGACTTGAGTGAGCTAGAGTTGCCTTCAAGGTTACTAAATACTAAACAAATTTAGCGACATTCTCGCTAAGTTTCCCAATGCTGGGGTAATATGATAATCGGCTCCCGAGAAGACATCGGCCTAATTGACAACCTTTAATTAGCCTGGGGACGTATTCCCGGACCATCACTTTCGGCGATACTATATCGCCTTCGCGTGACGTAGTGTTCGACCAGCCAATCGGATCATCCGGTTTTGATCAAGCAGCCAATCAGCGCGCACTTGCATGGTCGAGGCGATATATATAGTTATCGCCGAAAGTGATCGTCCCAAAATACGTCCCCCTGTTTCCAACACCGTCACGTTGGTCTCACCTGTGCATACCATGATCATATACAGTCGAACCTCGATATAGCGAAGTTGTAGTTGCAGCAAAAAAAAAAAAACTTCGTTATATAGCGAATTAGTTAATTCGAGGTTTCGTTAATTATATGGAACTAAGATCGGGCCATAAAAATAGTTCATTACATCGCGAATTTCGTTAAATAGAGGTTTTCTTTCCCCTTTCCGCCCTCTTCCTCCTATAAGGCCTTTCTGTCCCCGATCCCCTCCCCTGCTATGCAGTGTATCATGCAGGCGCCTACATATGAACCGGCAGAATTACCTGCATTGCATTAAAGCGCTTTCTTTCTCCCTTTCGTTGGAGACGAAAGAAAAAAAATATGCGATTAGTTAGGTCACGACACAGCAAGAGTAAATCTACCATTTTTGGGAACATACATTTTAACAGCATGCAACAGTGCTACTTACAGTGCATTCAATAGTACTAGTCGGCGTTTCTAGTAGTCCTTCTATCTCTTCATTGAAAACGTGCGAACATTAAGATTTACCTCGGGGCCTCCTACTAAAATACATGGGGAAAGGAGAAATCGTTTTTCTCGGCAGCCACTGCACCGAACTTGATGAGGTTTGTTACATTAAAAGGAAAGGGTTAATGTCTAATGACTGTTAGAAGCGGATGTTTTATTTAGGCTGATAAAAATTGTTGAAAATTACAAAACTAAAAAGAAAACGAAACTATGAGGTTATCAAATATGTAACTCACGAATGAAACACGATATCACAATGATGAAAAAAAATGCATTGCATAACACATCTAGAGCGGACAAAACTGATATATTATACACCCACAACAAGAAGCTCGTTTAGTGTTATGAACACTTACGTAATATCAGCTGTTAGTATATTTACGCAAACAAGCAAACAAAGTGAAGGCAGCCTTTTTTTTTTTTTTTCAGTCGATCAAACGATTCCTCAAGCAACACGTGAATGACTACGTCAGCAAAATGCTCAACCTGAATACACCTTGTCTGCATTCAATGCGCTACTCTCGGTCCCGTCCACCTGCCTTCTTGTTTGCCTGTCCCCTCGAAACTGTGACGTGTCATTCAGAGCTCGTTTGCCGCTCGGGGGAAAACAAATATCCTAATCTAGGAATGAAAAAAATTAGGTCTACTTGCAGATCTGCTCGCGCGCGCATCTTCTGTGATTGATGTCGCCATTGTCCCGCAGTACATACGCGATTGCGGACGGATTGCATCTGTAGGCCTGCATGGTGCCGGTCACTTCCTATTGAAGTCTATAAAACAGACAATAAATTTAAAAAAGACGTCTTTCTTTGAAGGATGCTCCTGAACGAGTTCTACTGGCGGAGCTGTGGAGGCTAGCTAATACATACGGCGAAGCTTTCCTAAATATCCTCCCGAGATTCGAAGACAACTCGGGAAGAGTTGCGAAATTTCATGTCGGTTATTCGTAATGACCTTTGTGTTATTGACGTAAATAGAAAACAGTTTCTTGTTTAAATGCCGCCTAATGATGCCAGAAGCCGGACTCCCAAGTACGTGGACAATGTGCATATTTCCTCGTGTAAGTCATGTTTGATGTGGCGAAAACTGCATTAATTTCGTTGCACGGACGCGAATATGTCAAGTTGCAGTGTCGTGTGGCGGGTTAGTTGTCATGTTTGTTCTCATGTCGTTTCGTGGCGTTCGAAGGACACTTACGTACGCCATGGTCACTTTTCATAGACGACGCAACTGCTCATGTCAAATTGGTGTCGATTTTCTCGAAGGCTGGCGGGACAAGATCACGAGGGAAACAATGTTATACAGTGTCACACGCATGGGAGATCATATTCGAGGTGAATGTATGGGACGTAATCACTTGTTTCCTAGTTAAATTCAAAAAAGAATTGGAAGCGATCTGAAACGTAATGTGCAAGAGTTATCTGCCGGTATACGTATCATACGACACTAGGCAACTATTTGCAACGCTGTACAAGTAGTACATGCAACATTTTACGTCTCTTGCATGTAAAGAACAACACGCATTGACACATTGCACGCTGCGAGGCCTTGAAGAGAAGGCGCAAGCACCTGCTGCTTTTATCATCTTCCTGTTTATTATCTTCAATTCAGCTTAGAGTGCCTTGATGCGCACTCTCCGGGCGTGCATCGAGGTACCATTTCCAAGGTAAATATACCTGGTAGGGAAGCTTCCATAGAAGCCCATACGTTCAAAACATGGCGGTTCATGTGCGGTTCATGGGGCTTAGCGTCATCTGTGTGAGGAGGGAACACTTCCGGCAGAAAAATATAATTTGACGTCATATCCGTTAAAAACAGAAGTGACGTCATTTTGCTTTCAGAGGCGCGAAATTTGTTTTCGAAGGACTGCCATTAGAGCTGTATACCGTATTCAAACGCCCCGCCATTCGACTTCATGGGCGTTTCGAGCTTTCAGCGCGGAAAGCGATGCAGGACAAAGTTCAGCCGTACGGGTGTCGAAACAGCATCGCTGCACGGAACATACTTTCGTTGGAGGCCGACGAACGCTATGGGGGTAGAGTGCTCGTCCTTTCGTCGGACGCCAAGCCCGTCGGCCAGTGCTGTCCCAGGAAAACAACTAAAGTAAACAACTATCATGTGGTCGCAACTCACTACTTTTGACTGAACAGGTTAAGAAACAATGAAACTACCCGCGTCACCAGATTCAGACAAACGTCGACAAGCAAAGCAACACAACATGTGTGGGGTGCGTGAACTTTACGAGCCCGCCTTTCTGTCCACTGCAAGAGCTGCATTGCATTACAAGTGATAGCGGCGCCGACGCCCGCCGCTATCGGTGGGCGCTCTTACTGTGGGCGCTGAAAAAAAGGTATTTATTGATAATGATCAAGTAAATTAGAGTTGTTCTTTTTTCGCTATGCGTATATAAAATTGATTAGGAATTTTATTTTCTTTGAATGAATCAAACTTTGTCTCGCTTTAAATCAAAGGCGAACACTTGTCGTCTATGACTTTATTAAATTCAAACGCTGATCGTGCCGAGCAGGTCGCTGTGGCACTAGCTCTCGCTGCCACCGACCGCACCGCCATTTACACAGATTCGCGCGCAACCGCACGGGCCTTCATGACGGGCTCGGTTTGTCGGGAAGCCGCGCGCGTTCTCTATGCTGCTAATTGGTCAGACAAAAAGCACATTATCTGGTTCCCGGCACACGTTGGCCGACACGTACACGGAACCATCCTTAATGCCAACGAGTTGGCTCATTCCCGGGCGCGAGGTCTCACATTCCGCGTCGGGGAGAACCACTCGGAGGCTGAGGACGTTACTAGGTACTTCAGAGACCCGTTGTTAACCTTTACTGAAATCTGCAAACATTACCAATTGGAGCGGCGGAAGTACCCACTCCCGCACCCAAACTTAAACAGAGCTCAGTCTATCACTCTACGTCTGTTACAGACGGAGGCGTATGCATCGCCTCTAAAATGTTCGAAATACATGGATGGCATAGAGCCGGGGTGCCCGCGCTGTGGCCACCCCAAATGTACCTTACAACACATGCTGTGGCAATGCCTTACGTTGCGCGAGAGCAGCGAGTCTCCCTCTACGGAGGCGGACTGGAACTATCTTCTCACTAGCCAAGACAAAAGAGACCAGCTTAGGGCCATCCAGAGGGCCCGCGATATGGCCGTGGAGTTTAACCTCCCCGTCCCGTCGTGGGAGTGGCCCACCGGTGTCACCCCCTAATGGGGGTCGAGCGCCGCCTCCGGATAATAATAAAGTTCTTTGCCTGCCTGCCTGCTTTACCTAAAAAACGCTTTTTTCTTTCCCAATGTTTGTTCCCTCCAAACATAGTCGCGCTTTAATCGCTGCTCCCATATCCACCCTTGCTGATATCGGTGACATATCGTTCTGAACCGCTTTTCGCCCGAAGCTTCGCGACCATTTGGATCGACCTTGCCATTGCTGTTGATGATGATAATGTTTGTAGGTATCTCTTTGAAACGGAGCGTGGACAAATACTCACCTAGCCTGCCTGATTTCTTCAGGGTTAACTACATCTGTCGTTATCTAGCGTTTTGACTTAAAAAAAAATAAATTATGGGGTTTTACGTGCCAAAACCAGTTCTGATTATGAGGCACGCCGTAGTGGGGGACTCCGGAAATTTGGACCACCTGGGGTTCTTTAACGTGCACCTAAATCTAAGTACACGGGTGTTTTCGCATTTCGCCCCCATCGAAATGCGGCCGCCGTGGCCGGGATTCGATCCCGCGACCTCGTGCTCAGCAGCCCAACACCATAGCCACTGAGCAACCACGGCGGGTTAGCCTTTTGACTATGTGATCCTGATCTTGTAACTTTCGTATTTAAAACCTCTATCGCTATATTGTACCATTATACCTACACTTGCAATTAGTCCGGTTCTATCAGTCTCTTCGCTGCTTTTCCTCCACCAATACTCTAATCTTCTCTTGCCGATCCCGACTGCTGACCAGTTTAACCTTCAGCGTGGGCGCCTTCTACATGTGCGAAAGCAAAGGCCCGGTGCAGACACTTAACGCCACCTAACGCGAAACCGCCACCCGCAGCTTCAAAGCTCTGCCAAGGATACCGCTCCGATGACGTCACGATCCTCCCATGAACTTCGTCTGTTTGGCTTCGCCAGTGAAACGCCGCGAAGTACGGGGCCAATTCATTTTCCCTGTAAGTCGATTCTAGCAGGCACAAAAGTGCCCAACACAGAACGCGCTTGCAGACTAGTAAATCCGTCTGTGGCTTATACCTAACACATTAAGGTTGGTAGGTTGCCGTCTCAACTCGTTTTTTTTTTCTTTTTTTTTTTTTTTTAAGGGGGGCGGGGGGACGGAGGCTCTTCAGTAAACAAGCGATATTATGTGTCCGATGGTGGGATCGAAGGCACCGGAGAACGTGCACGAGCTGGTGAAAGAAAAACGTGTGTACGTGACTGAATTGGCGTCTCGCACATCGTCGCTCTTTATTCGTCGGCATACGCCGGCACCGCTGTCATGTAAAAGACCGATCGAGGAAATTGAACGGGCTCCGCAAGTAACCGCTTCAACACTTTTTCGGTTATTTTTGAAAATCGTCATTTGCTTTATAGGTAACAGCCGCGTCGCAAGTAATCGCTTACTAGCATTCGGCTATTGGCCCAGCAGTTTTGCGTGTCTGTGTGTCTGTGAGTGAGTGAGAGAGAGAGAGAGAGAGAGAGAGTGTGTGTGTGTGTGTGTGTGTGTGTGTGTGTGTGTGTGTGTGTGTGTGTGTGTGTGTGTGTGTGTGTGTGTGTGTGTGTGTGTGTGTGTGTGTGTGTGTGTGTGTGTGTGTGTGTGTGTGTGTGTGTGTGTGTGTGTGTGTGTGTGTGTGTGTGTGTGTGTGCCTACGTACGTATGTATGTAGCATGTATGTATGTACGTAAGAAACACTAAAGGGTAACTAATGTCATTCACTTTATACTCGCAAATCTTAACGCGAATAGTTTTCTCTGGCTCTTTCAGCCGCTTTAGTGGTTGGTCGGTGGTCGGACTCGGCAAGGAAAACGTTCGTTTGTTCGCTCGTTCGTTCGTACGACATTGACAATCATCGCTGAAGGTTTGTGCACATTTGTTTTGGCTTTCAAAGCACCGTATTGAAAGACGCGGCTTTTCCAGCCGCGTCTATCAAAACGATGCCTTGAGAGAAATTAGGGCCAAACTTCATCCGTTTATTTCGATAAAATGTCCCGCCGAAATCTCAGCGCTGATGACGTCACGAATTTCATTACCAAACCGTTCGTTTCAATGCCCTTTTGGCGCAGGATCTCGAAACATGCTTGCTGTAGTCTTAGGTCGCTCTACGAATCCGCCTTTTAATTCTTTATCAAAAGCCGTTCAAGAAATACCCCAAAGAAAAACAGTGCATTAGT
This sequence comes from Dermacentor silvarum, assembly GCF_013339745.2. NCBI lineage: Eukaryota > Metazoa > Arthropoda > Arachnida > Ixodida > Ixodidae > Dermacentor > Dermacentor silvarum. The sequence goes on along the minus strand of NC_051158.1, from coordinate 28,532,838 downwards.
TTAGACTAATAGAGTACTTTACAGCGAAGCTGTATACCTCTCGTTGGTCGGAAAATTTCGTGGCGTAAACACAAAGCGCCAGGTTAACAATTGAAGGCAAACGGTTCATCTTTGTTTGCAATCAGGCATATGCATATATATATATATATATATATATATATATATATATATATATATATACTGTGACGTCACCATGCTTTCATGTGTAGAAGGGACACCCGTCTAGCAACTCATTCAGTTCATTCTAAGACTGCCATGGGTAGACCACGCAAATTAAAGACACCAGAAGAACAGCGTGAATACAGTGCTCGACCAAGTGTGGTGTTTGATACAGCTTCGCTGGACATTCACGTTTGCAGGGCGGGATGGTGGCCAATTTTTTTTTTCTAAGCTCCGTTTTTTCTCAGTTTGGCGCAAATGTGTTGACGAAGTTGTAGTATTAACTTACTTGCCTTTCACGAAGCTTGGCTTGCCATTGAACGCTCCTGTTTTGTTTTCTTTCGAGGCTTTTGTGCTGGGTGACCCAGCATCGAAAGAAAGCAAAACAGGAGCGTCCAATGGAATTTCAAAAAAAAAAAAGATCAGGCGAAATAACGAATGACCTACAAGATTAATGTGTCTCCTTCAGGGATATAATGTATTGCCATTATTAATCTTGTAGGTCATTTGTTATTTCGCTGATCGTTTTTCTTTTAGATATATTTATTATTGTTCATTCAGAATGACTATTCAAGAGCACTATATCTCTATTCTGCTTGCCTTTCATTCGTTTATTATAACTACGTGCTTCTAAATTTATCCTCCTAACAAATTTATGAAATCGGTTATGATCGTCACCACCGCCATCTCGTGGCGGAACACCGGCGCCGGTACGCAACTGTGACGTCATGGTTTTCCGAGTATTTTCTCGTAATTATAGGTCGTTTCAGTGACAGAAAAAATGTTACGAGAGCGGTTGCTTTGAATCTCTCGGTTCCTTCTGAACACAGCATAATCATTCTTAATCTATATACCCTTGCCAAAATTGTTGTAGAAATTTTATTGCGTTTCTATTAAGTTTTTGTTGACCTCAGTAGACTCTGTTGAGATTCAATTGAATGTCGTGTATTGTATTTGTAAGGGTATAATTAAACGAGTCCTTCCGCCCGCGTAGACGCCGCCAAAGCCGGCGACGTCAGGGCGAGCTGGGACCATAACATTAGATCCGCGTTACGGCAACCATGGCCTCCGAGATCGGCGCAACCCAGCGAACGATGAGCGTTGATGCCACGCTATCACGTGAAGCTGACGTCAGCGCCCGCCTCCGCGTCCTCATCAATTGGCCCGTTTTCTTCCTCCTCGCCTGCCAATAACCTGTCCCTCTGTTAACTGTATGTCGATAATAACCTATTCTGAATTTCCGCGATGATGCTTTCAAATCGAAATAATTCTCTCCCCATGTGTCGCTATTCGCAATAAAAGTGTTTAAAATAAATGTTTTCTCTCTCTCTCTCTCTCTCTCTCTCTCCCAATAAAGAATATACCGCTGGAGTCGGGGTGTGAGTAGAGATGTTGCGTTCTGCGATATTCGCCACAACCTTCTGCCATGTTGTAGCAGCTTCTACAAATCTATCGTAAACATTTTTTGTCTTCCAAAGCCTTTATTCTGTAACGTTTTTTTTTTTTTTATTCGCTTTCTCCTTATTTAAGGGTAAATCTGATTTTCGTCGAAATACAAATGCGCTACCCGCGATCAGTCTCCTTTTCTTTTTTTTTTTTTCAGGACACATTTCGGATTTACCCGCAGCAACGCCACTCGCATTTTCATAGAAACAAACATGAAATGGCCACCAAAATTTCGGTCGCCGTTGCATGAAGATTCGCTAAACGAATTCGTTTATCAATACGCAGGTAATTCTAGCTTTTGCGACTGTTGAACGAAGTGCCTGTCCGCAGCATCCTTATACAGAACAAGCTACCCACCGCGGTGGCTTAGCGGTTATGGTGTTGCGCTGCTAAGCACGAGGTCGCGGGATCGAATCCCGGCCGCGGCGGCCGCATTTCGATGGGGGCGAAATACAAGAACGCCCGTGTCCCGTGCATTGAGAGGTCAAAGATCTCCTGGCGGTCAAATTTAATCAGGAGTGCCCCACTACGGCATGCCTCATAATGAAATCGTGATTTTGGCACGCAAAAACGCCAAAATTCAATTCGGAGCAAGCTCTGTGATATTTTTTAAGAAATAGTCAACGTTGACATTCTTATGTGTAAAAAAAAAGAATTCTGTATCTTTAATCGCATTCCGGTCGCCTTTGGCTTCTATTGAAGCGTCACCTTCAAATATTATAATTATTGGTATTTTAGTTTCAAGTTTGCCGGGGTCTGTAGTATGTTTGACCTTCGCAGGTGCCTACGGTACGAAGTCGCTGTCGACGTCATTCTCACAAAGACCACCTATTTCTAAAGGTGGCACTAAATGTCGCTCGTGTGTGGTGTGTGTGTGGGTGTGTGGTGTGTGTGTGTGGTGTGTTTACATAGACGGGGAAGAAAATGAGCCAGCACAAAATACAAATCGAGAGAAGAAAGTGTTTCCAGTGAAGCTGCGTTGCTTCAAATTCTGAAAATTAACGTTACGTCTATCTGTATGTCGTAACAGCCAGCGGCAGACATGTTTCGAAGACGCTGGCTAGCTCTCTCTGTCTTAGCGAGACCGCTCGGACCACGTATGAGCTTCTCGATACTTGGCCTTTCAATTCTCCGTAGCGTGCACCTTTTACGAAGGCGATGTCGTCCAAGATGGCCTTTTTTGATGTAAAGCAGCAACCTTGCTGAACTTTGCTGCATGCCTTAGTGCCTACGGTCGTACAGCTGTCCTCAGCCTGGGCTGCTCGTCCGATCTATAATCCACCCCGATTCCTTTTCGGAATAAGTTCGAGACGATGCTTGTTCCGTTAGAACCGTGAGTCGCGTATTTCCAAGCGCCTCGCTAGGACTATCTCTACGTTGTGGCGAAAGGTAAGCCTCCGTGCGGCGTCCTGCCTGGAGCTCGAGGTTCCGGGTTCGATTACCGCGCTCGTACCCGCGGGGATGATATGCGATGATTGTGCTTTGTATACGTGTTTTACAGTGCGCGTTAAAGGACACCGTGTGTATGACCAAAATTATTGCGGAGCCCTCCGCGGCTGCGCCTATCATACACTGTAAAATAAGTTACGGCCTTTTAGTAAGGGTGTAAATTGGTGTAAAAATCACACTGTTACACCCTTTTTGGGTGTAAAAGTGTGAGTTATAGACCGATTTACTCCCTTCACATTTTAAGGGTGCAAATTATTTCACAGTGTAGCCCCTTCAGGTGATGTGTGCGCTATTGTCGTTCCCTGCCAAAATAGTGTATCAAAAGCGACAGCGGTGAAAATCACGTGATTTAAAACATGTTGCGTACATCTAAAAACACTTCCGAGGGTACCTGTGCTGCAAGTTTGAGCAATGTGGTGTACAATATGTCTTCGTGAAACGACTCGGACGGACAGAAAACATCTGGGTGTTTGCTCTCATGGTCAATATGTCGTCGTGTATCAGGTTCGCTTATTTTCATTTTATTTCACAATAATACATGTGTTTCATCTGACTGAGCAGCTGTTTTTCGTCTATGCTGCACGTGAAATAATTCATGTTCTCGCATCTGACGTTCTTGTAGAGAGTTCTCATTCTGTAAACTTTACAAAATGCGACGAATCATTAAAAAAATTCTTCATCCTGTTCTGCAAATGTGCACTTTTCATCATTTTGACGATATAATTTTTTTTTTAAATGTGGCGATATTGAATTGTCCACGTAGAGAATTAACTGTGCCTTAATGGCATATATCCGATGAGAAGGCAATAGAGAAGACATGACGCAAAGCGTAGGGTCAATCAAATGTGTTTATAATTAAAATGCAAGATTAATCAGGAAAAAAAAGGCATTAAAAGTGGGAGAACAGACAACTTTGCCGCCGATGGGAGCCGAACCCATAACCTTCGCGTGATGCGTGCAATACCGATGCGTGAAATACTCTGCAAGTCGTGTACTATACCTCTGCGTTCACTTTCTTGTGTATTTCTGTTTGTGCGCTATAGGACTAGCCTTGGGAGTATTCGCCAACGCGACTCGCGGTCATGGCTGTTCTCAGCTGTCCCCTCCTTTGGCCTCAGCTGCTCTAATTGGCAAACGGTTAACTGCTCCGCGCACCACGTGACCTACCAAACTCAACTTCGTTATCTTGAGCCGGTATTTTGTAGCGATGACTTTAAGTAATAATGCCTTTTCGCGCTTATCGCGCTTTGTCAGTGGTCAGAGCGACGGTCCGCTCGCGTTATCAACGGGATCAGCCGGCCGTGAGCGGTGGATGATAAGACTATTCCAAAATAAGTCATAAGACATCGCTACAAAATCGCGGCCTTGATCATAGCACAGAATGTTAGCCACTCTACGTCATGTATATTTCACATAAATACGATCGCTTATTTTGCATCCTTACTTAGATGTGGGGCAGGAACTTGGAGGCTAACTAAGAATCTTGAAAATAAGATGAGGACTGCGAGATGCGGAACGAAAAAAAAAAACCCTTTCACTTCAATCCACGCTGTGCAGGTGGTTGGTTGGACAGCGAAGCTGTAAACGACACCCACAACGATTACCCATTGTGACGTCACTTGAATTCATGCAGTGGCTTTACAAAGAGTGAAACCAGAGACGAGTGAAATGTACTTAACCACACCCTTTATTACTTCACAGCGACATTATATTCACGCTGTTCTTCTGGCGTCCTTACTTTCCGTGATCTACCCATGGTAGCCTGGAATGAACTGAATGAGTTGCTGGACCGTGGTGACGTCACTACGTGATTTCTACGCTGATGGGTACTTTTCCACTCGGAGTAGTTTACGCAACCGTAATCTTTGCCGGGAAACACACGCGGGAGAAGGAACGTGCTTCGCATTATTCGCAGACGTCATTAGCATACATTATATGGTTTGCACTTCGCACAAGGGTTTTGAATGACGTCAACCCCTTTCAAAGCAGCTGCAAACCTCATCTTTACCGGAACGCGTCGGAGGGTGTACCCATTGTTCACACACGCCTTATCATCCATCATGTGGTTTTGATGCTTCTGTTGTGGTTTTTCTTTTGAAAACGATTGCTGAGCTGTATGCTGTGTGCCTGATTTCAAAGGAGATATGCTGTTTGTATTCAATTTTTATCCGGGTGTTTTTTGCTTACGCCAGCGACAGGAAAATTTTCTTAATAAGCGACAGGTAATAAGCGTGACGTTAAGAGACAGGAAACAACGGTGCGGATTAGAGAAGAAACGAGTGTATACCTTACAAAGATTTCTTTAGACAATCTACAGAGTGTCCATTGACATTTTTATAGGCTACTAGACTGTCTATAGACAACCTTTATAGACCGTGTATGAACAAATTGTCTAGAGTAGTCTGTAGATAGTCTAATAACTTATGGAGCTTGTGCTCTTAGAATTTTATGTACTATCGTCAAGTAAATGTATTTGCACGAATGTATAGAGAATATTTATCGACTCTTTATAGACATGTCTTTGCACTTTTATCGACTATTCTTTATACAGTTTATATAGAAACACCCTACAGACTAAATTCATTTTTGTAAGCGTTAATGTTCCAGTTGCGATTCAGATGAAAAAAAAAACGGAGCTGCGAAGGTCACATAGTCACACCTCATCCATAGCTGGATAAGCCGGAGACCTGGCAACCATATGGCGAAGGAAAAAAAAAAAAAAAGCTTTGCCCGCCACCGTAGCCGTCGCCGCTAATTACCGAACTGCAGGTCCTGCGGCAACGCGCATTTGGCTGCCAGATGAACTAACCTCTTAGCTACCGCGCAACGTTATAATTTGGCCATTTGTACTGGGTTTTGAGCCGCACGTATACTCCGAGAGCTGTGGCATCTGTGCATGTATCGCTGAGGCCACATCAAGCAACGCCTTAGCGAAACTATGACGACTTTGAACCACATCACGCAGTTGTTCTTCAGGATATGGCGTGCCGCATTTGCCAGGCAACAGCAAGATGGCCGACGTCGTCTGTGAATTGAAAAGCCTGCTGCTCTCCGCAGCAAATGAGCCCAGAGCCGTGGGAATCGTTGAATTCTGCCAAAGAAATGCTCGGATTGACGTCAAATGTCTCGGGGAGGTTCCTGTAAACAAAGTAAATTAATTGCTTTGAAAAGGGGAAGTTTTGCACATTTCGGTCTGGATGGGAATCGAACGCGGGCCTCCAGGGTGCGAGGCGAGCACACTTCCCCTACGCCACGGCGACTCCACGGTTCTGGCTGACTAAAGGTGTGCCTAGTGCGTGTGTTCATGACATTCGGATGTCTACAAGCGGTACAATGCTTTCGCATTTCCAGACGTAAGCAGCCGTTAAGTACCTCTGCGGTATTTTTATTTTATTTTTCCCTTTTTCTTGGGTATAACGAAACTCAGTCTTACGCGGAAAGGTTGGGCGGCCAGATTGTCTGCTGGAGCAAACCTGCTTGCCGAAAGAGATTCTTTCGGGCTTACGGCCGAGCGTCTTTCGATCGAAAGAATCCCTATATGGATGCGAGCGTGGCTTCCTGAACGGATCCGATTGAAGGAACCTTTATACCCCCCGCTTCTTCATCCCGTCGTCCGTCATCTTTTGTGCCGCTGGCTACATTTCAAAGCGGCTAGATGGATGCTGAACTGAATCGCTTTACTCAGTGCGTGACTCGTTCTTTTCCTCGAGCTTTATATCTTTTCCAATGGCTCCAGGTCGTCTCCACTTATTCGCGGTCTATTACCTATCGTCATTGCTGCGTCAGCTGTATGATACCCCTTCTCCTTACCAACATCTCCGAATAGACCACGGATGATAATTTATACACAATTACACAGGGTGTTTCAGCGAACACTTTCAAAAATTCTTAAAGGTTGCCTGTGGCAGATAGCACAATTATACTTCATGAGCTGGTCTACTCGAAGAAGCGGACATTACTTGACACAACAAATTGAAATGCATAATCGACTAACAAACAAAAGTTCACTAATTAAGTTTTTAACTAATTTCCAGACGGCCCATGTTGCAATTTACAAATTGTAGCCGTGGAGTTCGCAAGGCGGATCCACTTGGAACGAATTCTCGGGGTGACACCAGTTTCGAGATATTAATTCCCGAATTTTGCGGAGAAAACTGCAATTTACAAATTGTAGCGGTGGAGTTCGCAAGGCGGATTCCACTTGGAACGAATTCTCGGGGATGACACCAGTTTCGAGATATTAATTCCCGAACTTTGCGGAGAAATGCATTGGCGTTCCAGTTAGTTTCTTAACAAAACGTCGCTTTATGCATTGAAACACAAAATGAACTGGAACGCCGATGCATTTCTCCGCAAAGTTCGGGAATTAATATCTCGAAACTGGTGTCATCCTGAGAATTCGTTCCACTCAAACCATGCACTTAAAATGTGACTTCCTTTAAGAAAATCCGAAGTCGATATTCGACAAACTACACAGTCACGTTTGTTGATATCTTGTAGAGTATGTAGCAAAATATATACTCACCGTAGGCTGTCGAAATATATTTTTTTGTGAATGTATGTTGGTTGCACCTTCCGAAAGCCAGCAGAGTGTAACACACCTTTGTTGTTAACCATTCGCAAGTCGGCAAAGTCGGTGTGAAATATGTTTTTGGCAAACTGACTACTACAGTCGTTCCTCTCAGGTAAAGTCAATTGCTGTGGTGGCGACGTAGCACATGTGATGAAAAGGCATCACAGTGTTTAAAGTATGGATTTCTTTAAACATCTTTGGTCACTTTCTTTGGGCTATAGGGCCAAACTATAGGGGGAGAGAGAGCGAGAGAGGAAAGGCAGGGAGGTTAACCAGAAGCGAGTTTGCGGTTTGCTACCCTACACTGGGGTGGGAGATATAGGGGTTGGAAATAGTGCGAAGAGAGAGAGAGAGAAAGAAAAAAAAAAGATGGGTAACACAAAAGGTGTTCCGATCACGGGCGTTCACACAGGCCGGCAGATTTCAAGAAGGGCATTAGCGCTTGCACGGCCTTCTGATGCGATGTTAAGTCGCGTCGATGTTGCAGAGTTCTTTCTTCTGATAGATGCTGTTCGTCCAACTGGTTCAGCACGACGGAAAGCGATTGTCTCTGCACACTGTTGTGTGGGCACTGACAAAGACCATGACGAATCGTTTCCTATAGACTTTGTTATAAACTATGTAGCTTTTCGGTAAATTTTCTTTGTACTAGAAGCTCATACTGTAGACATATAGTATAGCATAGCTTGCCTCTGTATAATTACCGTATACTTCTTCCAGATTATGGCTCAAAATATTGCCTTTGTAATTAACTATAACCTTTCTATAGATTTTGTTTTACAGCAAAAGCTGTATGTGGCTAGGCGAAACGGAAAACCGTTCGTCCCATGTTTCTGTAAGCGTCTCCATTGGCTGCGCCGTCAGTTACGTCGTCCTCTACGTCGCACCCAAGCGCGCGCGCCATTGGCGGTGCCGTTAGTGACGTCGTTAGCGAAGGCGTTCCCGCCATTGCCACGTTGACGCTGCTCTGCCCGCAACGCCGTCTCCTCGGCTCGCCGTTGTCGCATGCGTTCGATATCTCGAGTTAGCTCGGCGTCGTGGTTAGCAGCATCCGCCTTCCATTGGCGCTTGCGTTCCACTAGAAACACAAACATGTAACCGAGAATTGATAAACGCTTCAATACAGCGTCGGGATTAACCCACTGCTAAACACCGGGGCCGCACGTTTCAGCTTCACTGATTAACCATCTGTACGAAGTGCTTGGGCGGTGATTTTTTTTTATTTTTTACTAAGGGCTTTAGGTATCGACATAGTTGAAGTATAGACAATCTACAGGTCTCCTATCTGTTGATTTATTTGTGATAGAATCTCAAAGTATGTATTTATTTTGTTATATACTTCCTGATAACTTGCTTTGTAACAAAGATATTATGGGCTATTGATATGATTTTTTTCTAGAGGCTCGAAGTACATATATTGTTAAAGAATATACACTTCCTATGCACTTCCTATACTGACCTGTTTGTGGTAGATGCTCGAAGCAAATAGTATGTTTATAGTCTTTTGATTTTCTGTAGACTTCCTCTTGACTTCCTTGAGGATGGCTATTCAAAGCAGATGCTTTTTACGGACTGCATGTAGACATCACTTGTGCTACAGGCTCAAAGTATATATATTGTTACAAAATCTAGACTTCCTGTATGCTTCCCGTGAACTTCTTTGTGGGCGGAGATCGAAGCATAGATTTTGGTATAAACAACTGAATTCCTATGGACTTCCTGTTGACTTCTTTTGCGCAATAGGCTCAAAGCATAGGCACGTTCAAAGTATAGACTTTCTGTAGACTTGGCTCATGCTACAGATTTAAAGTATATACAGTCGAACCTCGATATAATGAAGTTGTACTTGCAGCAAGAAAACTTGGTTATAATGCGAATGTCGTTAATTCGAAGCTTCGTTAATTCAATGGAACCAAGATCGGGACATAAAAATAGTTCATTACATCGCGAATTTCGTTAAATCGAGGTTTGTCATATCGATGTTTGACTGTAAACAGTCACAGTAAAAGCTGCTGTTCACGCTAACTGACCGTTCCACTCCCCCGAATCCTCCTCGTTCTCGCAGGCGCATCACCGGTGGCCCTGGCGCTGGAATTCGCCGGGCTCCACTGCCCGGGGGGCGCCGCGGCCAAAGTGGCTTCCTCGGGGGCCCGTGTGCCCCTGGGCTGGCCCGCCCGGCTCCTCTGCCGAGGGGTGAAACTCAAGCAGCGGCTCGTTTCGGGGCTCCTACTCGCCGCATCGGCCATCCTCTTCCTAACCCTCGTGCGCATCACCGGAGTCCGCCAGGCGCCGTTCGCGTCGCCGGCGCAGGGTTGGGTGCCCAGCCACCGCAAGGGAGTCGCCGGACCGTCGGCGCAGCAGGCGAGTAGTAAACGTTTTTGAAGCCTTAAGTATACGGATCACCAACATGCTCAGCGTGCAGTTCTTCTGTAGTCAGCGTTCCACTGAACGGCGCGATCCGAAACTATCGCTTACGGTGGCTCGTCTGCCGTCGCGCGTGTCTTTCTTTACCTTTTATGTGTGTGCTTCTTGCGGCAATTACGTCACTCAGCAAGAACCGACTAGGCCAAGAGCAAGCTCTAGTATCGCTCACCCTTGCGATTTGCAAGTCGGCGACGAAGTCGATATCCCCAATGGTTGCGAGGCCGTGCGAACCGAAATGGCGCTTTCTGCAGCACGCAACTTCCGGCGCGGTAATGGCGGGCACTGACAGTGGTGAACTGAAAGTCCGAAAATTGTTCTCGGGCTAGTTCGCGCGGATCCACGACCACAGAGAGCGCAAAACAGACGCAGGAACTCGGGGAGCAGACGACGCGAGTGCCCATGCCGTCTGTCCCTCGTGATATTGTCTGTTTAGCGCTGACTGTACAGTCACAGTATTTGAGGAAAGTCTACGTGGTTAGCAGCGTGAACGGACGGTCACGCAAGAAGCACGGCTTTCCCTCCGCTCTTCTCTCTCCCTCCCGACGCAGTTTCGCGGACTCGCCGTGTGAAAGAGGGTTCAGGCTCGTCGCTTCAGTTCTCTTTATAGAGTTTAGTTCGCCTGAGCACTCAGATTCGTGTAAATAAGCTGTGAAGTGACGAAGAGTTACATCTCCTCCAGGCTAACCTAGATATCACGTAGTCCTTATCATGACCCAGGTACGTTCCCTGGTGTCGGGCCCGCGAGTATTCAAGAACCGATATGGAGAATTGTTGACAAGAAAGTCGTGGGAAGATACTGCAGCGTTTTATTTGTTATTGCTTTTTAATGGCTATAGTAGCGCGTGCTAAAGCCGTTTGCCGTCTTCTATACCACAGTGATTATACACGCTGCCGCAGACTATAGCAACGTCCGTCGTCTTTCGCAGGCTGGACCCGATCCGTCGGGAGTCCTCGGCAAGAGACTTCTGACCAAGGCCTCCGTCGAAGGAGGTTCCAAGAGAACGGCCAGCGAAGCCGCGGGAGCCGGAGGCCAAGCGGATCCCGGCCCGGGTTCGCTGGCGTCTTCGCTAGCTCCTCCACCAGTGCTCAATCGCAGCAAGCCCTTGGCTGCGGCAGCCAAGGGTTCGAATAAGAATGATGCCGCGGCAAGCAGCGCACTTGCCGGAAGCAAAAAACGGCCCGGCAACGCAGCAGCTGCTGGCAGTGCGGAGAAGGAGGTGGTCGACGGCGAACCGCAACAGAGGCCGCATGACCCTTTCGAGGACCTGGTTCACATCGCCTGGCCCCCGACCGAAACGCGCCGAGCGGTCGTCAGGCCGCGGCGCTACAACCCCACGCTCGGGCACATCCTTCAGATCGAGACCAGGTGAGTGAGGGGGGCCAATGATCGCCTATATACGCGGCTATAAATGGACAACTAAACGAACAGCGGCCGTCGTAAGTCTAATTCCAATAGGTGGTGTCCAAATCGCACACGAAGCTGATAGGCCGACCTAGCTTAGTGACAGATGTGAAGCTTACTGTTAGATTAGGGTCCGGAATGGCTCATGGGATGACCTGCTTTAGTGATGGATAGATGTTAAGCTTACTGCTAGGTTGGGGTCCGGAATAGCGGATGGGACGACCCAGTTTCGTGTTGGATAGATGTTAAGCTTACTGCTAGATTGGGGTCCGAATAGCTGATGGGACGACCTAGTTTAGTGATGGATAGATGTTTAGATTACTGCTAGATTGGGGTGCAGAATAGCTGATAGGTCGACCTAGTTCATTGCAGTTTAGCTTAGTGAACCTTGGAGAAAAGACGCGAACGCTGTACAGGTGGCTGGTGAAACCCACCTTGGCACTCTAGCACCAGTTTCCCGTGACGTGACGTTCGTTTTTTGTTTTTTCTTTCTTTAACAGTGTGTGATCAGCATTTATCCAATGTTTGTTCATTAGAGAAGGGCTACGCTGCATTTTGAGATAAACAATAATTATTATATGACTAAGCTTGGCAACCTTTGGGTGGAATTTTCCCTACGCAGCAAAGCGGCTCGACCGGCGCTAAAAATGGGCCGTGAAATCAGAGAAGTCGTACTGACGCCATGGGTTGTTGCTGAAACGCCTCGTATAGGATGAAATGCTATTCAGTGCTATGAGACAAGGACAGAAGGAGGTGCAGGATACCTTAAGCGCTTCATGGGTCTTACGTCGTTTCCTCATGCCCTGGCCTCAAAATTAAAAAAAAAAGAAAAAAAAAAACTTGGAGGACGCTTAAGCTTCGCCTTTAAGAATGGAACTTGATAGCATTCAAAGATTCCCGACTGATTCTCACGTTTACCGGGAAACGCTAGCGGCGAACGATATATGCACGAAGACGAGCTTTCTGGTAGAAACGCGGCCTTTTGCGTGGGCCGATCCCGGAGGTAGCGCACAGCCGCACCAGAAAAGTTGCATAATATTCATGTTTATGTAATTACTTCGCACTTTTAATATATCAGTCTGAGATGATTTAACATAAAAGGCATACGCCATCGGTGTTTTGTTTCATGACATTTGTTTGTGAGCTGTTATTCTCAAAATTCCGAGGAATAACTTTTTTTAAATAATGCAAGACTAGGTATGAGCAGCTTTAGTGATAGAATGGTGTGGCGCTATAACCCGCATACACCGCATGTCACATAGCAAGTTGCGGCGTGTACGTATACGTAAATATCATTGTCATCTAAAGGTACGTCCGCACTAGCGCTAGCGCAGACGTACCTTAACGGACAACGTCGCCGACACCGACATTGGATTGTCTGCTACACGGGTCACTTAACGCTATTGCGTTAAAGACCATTGCAAGATGGCTTTTCTGCAATGGTCTGCATTTCCAAGTATGAACACGAGCATAGATTACTGACGCAGACAACTGCGCCATTCGTGGTAACTCCTTTCATATGCTTATTTTCGTTTTTTTTTTTCTGCATTGTCCAAGGCGCCAGTGTTTATCTTGCGTATCTCTACGTGTGTATCTCTGTGGCTTCGAAAAAAAAATTGATGTTGGAACCTAGTGAACTAACGGCTCACCTGTCTCGTTCTCGTCGCCAGCCACAACATGACCAGCTGGGAGCAGTTCCAGACGGGCATCGCGCGTGAGTGGCTCTACCCTGAGAACTCGCAACTGATCGAGCGCATCCTCCACGAGATGGCGACACTGCCCATCGTCCATGTCGGTGAGTGCAACGGTTGCCGGTGACGGGAAGACATTACATAGAGATGCCAACAGTAGCCGACAGCGTTCCTCTACCCACGAGCACCTTCTTTCTCGTATTAATGCGCAAGCATTATATGCCCCACGAAGCGGAAAATCCGGCGTCCGTTGTTATCATCCGATGATACCGAAACCCACGTGACCAAGTGATGACGTCACGTTCCCGGCGCTGGACCTGCTTCCACGGTGAAACAGGCGCACGGCGTCGGAGCCCACACCCCCAAAAAAACCGACCTGGCCCACTCCCAAGATTGAATTAAGGTGGATTAAAATGGATTAAGGTGGATTAAAAGGGATTAAAGTGGAGTTCGAATTTAAGTTGATAACTTAGACAAGTGTAATGCTTTCGCGTTAATTCAAATCACGTGAGGGTACTTTAGTGACTGTCAATTGTTTGCCCATGCGTCGCGCGCATGCGTGAGTTGCGAGAGAGACATCTGGGGACTTTTGCTGGAGACTTTTTTGAGGTCCGGGGAATTTTAGCTGGGGACTCTTGCTTCTATATTGTGCGTTTGCCCTAGTACTATGTAGGACGGCGCGCTTTGCTAGGTTCTCCCCCTGTGTAAGCGTCGCCTGAAACTGCCTTCCAACGGGGATCGTAACGGTCGAGATATAGCGTCAGTAATGGCGAAGCGGCAGTTTGTCGTCAGTTGCTGGGCCGTGTGCATTGTGGCGCAGGAAGCATAAGTTTCTCGCTTCGCAGTGCCTCTTCGGCGCCCTGCTAATGCCACAGTCGTTCGCGACGGGAGCAGTACCTGCCACGCTCCATGTATGAACAAAAAAGTGCAGTATAACCTGCAAATGAACACTTAACACTAAAACAAGTTTGGAGTAACAATGTGTCTTTATTAATTGGTCTGCGGCCGCTAAAGTGGCGTCTGGTATTGGTGGAGAAAAAAAAAACAGAAATGAGACGCGGTCGGGATAGTCACAGGAATGGGTAACCTTGCGAAGCAGGCATAAGCAGAATGCTAGATTTACCACGCGTAGGTAATTCACACATCTTATACTCGTACAGGTCACCACCCCGGTTGAAAGGTACGGCTCCGGTCTACAGCTTCTGATTTGGATGCGAATGCACTTCGCTTATTCGGAATTGTTAATGTTGCCTTCCACGAAACAACGCACTTTTTCTGTAACAGTGTCTGCAATCACATTCTATCCCAATGCATTTCATAGATGTATTATACGCACCATGATTATTCCAATGAAATAGTAACTTCGTTTTTTCTTTTCTTTTTCTTTTCTGACGTGCATTTATATCAACAAATACACTTTGACTACCTTGTACTTAACATAACCAGCTTGCGCAGGTTGCAAATTTGCATACACTTCAATATGTTACCATGCCGTATGCCACCAGGGGGCACAGACGTCTGCAAGGCTATTCCTCAAAATTGCCTTTTTTTTCTTTTTTCTTTCTTTTAATCTGGTCTCCGAACATAACGTAATGATGTTGAATAAACCGAATAGAATTGAAACATTATGCCTATAGCAATCATCATCATCTTCATCATCATAATAGGGGCGCTCTTACAGACTGCGCAGAACGGTGCGCAGTATCCCAAGGAGGGAACGGGATTCGGCACGACGTGTCTGAGTTGGCGGGCTAGGAGCAGCCCGAGAGCAGATACTCTTCTGCATAGAAGTCGAAGAAGCTCAAAAAGGAGCGGCATTTGGCGAGCTCGAAAGCGAGGCCTGAACGTGTTCGTCCGGGTGACTTATACCTTAAAGATTTCGGAAGTGTCTTGCAGCTGAAAGTGTTTATAGGGCGTTTTGAATCTCGCACTGGTGGTTGACTACGTCTATGCATTCCTTGTTCGAGTTTCGGGCGCCATGTTCGCACTAACTACGCGAATGAAGCAGTCGCTGGAGTCCGTGCTTTCATTCTGCGAGATCTCAGTCATTGGAACTGCGTTTACCAAGTTTATTTCTCCGGGGGCTACTTGTCTGCCCGTATTTTTAAAGCCTATCTCGCGCGCAGGCATATGCAGTGGAACCTCGTTAATACGATTCTGCGTAATACGTTTTTTCGGGATGATACGTTTTTTCCCTACTCCCTATAATGCGATTCGGTTGGGTAATACGTTGGATGATACGATTTTCGGATGATACGCTTTATTTTCCGGTTTCCGTGAAGATCGTATCAATGAGATTCCAGTGTATGTCAGCTTGAGACATCGAGTCGGCGTATGCATTTTGTGTGGGCAGGCTTCGATGCCGTCGTGACCGCAACCAGAAAGGTCTCGCCCAGTGACCCCCAACTATATAAGCGAAAAATACATTTTTGTTTCTTGTTGTTCACTAGAAATATTCTATAACGACACCGACGTACACGTGCGCGGAATAAACCGTGCCCACCGCATAGCAGGAACCCGCGCTGAAAGTGACAGGCATTCTTCGTCTCTCCGAGTGGTCGTACGTCGCGTCGTCATTGTTCGGAGTTATCCGCGGGCGACATTGTGCTCGCTGCCGCCGATGCTCCTGTCTGGGCTAGCTCGCGGGAGCACATAATATAGACCTGCGCACAGGCCTATATAGGCGCTTCGCGACGAACGTCGGTGCGCGATTTCGTCGGTTTATTTTCGTCCTCACGAAGACGGACATCCCTGTCACGTGTTCTCTATCTCTTCGTATTTTTTTTATTTGCCTTCGTCTTTTGTTCTTCCCGCATATGACTCCCGTTGTCGACGTGAGATGATTTTTTTTTTTTTTCCCTCGGTGCGTTTCCACGGTATTGTTTCGCGACAGGAAAGTTTCTCGCTAATGGTAAAGCAGGAGACACGAAGGCGGGAGAAAGCGGAATGATGTGGCGTATAAAACGTTGTAGCGTATCGGTTCGCCCTCTGACCTTATTTCGGCGTTACAATGGTACGTTCCGATCGCTTTCCGCTATGCCTGAAATGCCCGCATTGTCACTGTGGCGTTAGCGATTAGAAGACAACGGCGCCCCTGGCTCCGTTTCCTTTCTTTCTTTCTTTCTTTCTTTCTTTCTTTCTTTCTTTCTCTTTCTTTCTTTCTTTTCTTTCTTTCTTTCTTTCTTTCTTTCTTTCGTTCGTTCGTTCTTTCTTGCTTTTTCTCTTCCTTTCATTCTTTCTTTATTGATTTATTTTGCTGGCGGTGTTGAGATGAAAGCCAGCACTATCGACCCAGATTTCGTGCAGCTGTCGTCGTGACCTTCCTTGCGCGAGTTGAACGATCACCCTAATTTCTAAAAAAAAAATTGCGCAATCTGGATGGGTTGGACTATCTTGCATTCATATAGACGTTCCTGCAATAGAGATCACGTTGTTTAACGACGTACTTTGGAACGATGAATTTCGACAGTCTAAATACATATCGAATGAATTTCAAGTAGATCGATTTGCCTGCTCGTCCAGACTTGTCCCTTCATCTGTACAGACTCTAGACTGTCTTTCCGCAGAGGGAAGTTGCTCGCGCGTCAGTTTTGGTCGGTATATTCTGGTCTTAGTACTTTTAGGCGGATTGTTTGAATACTCCGTGGACTATAAATTGACGAAACGCGTAAACTCCAAGCCCTAGCTGTCTGTGAAAGGATCTCTAGACTACCTATGAATTTCGCGATGGAATCTTTGGAAGCAGACAGTGGGCTTTCGATTAGTAGAAATTGAAGGAAAACATCTGTTGCATTGTGCGCGGGGTTTTGAGCTGTAATGGAAATTTTGTTACTGAACTTACGTGACCGCTGGCACGTATCTGAATCGTTGTGTTGTTCTGCCTAGGCGCCATTGAATTTCCCTGAGGTATCTTGAGAGTGCTTATTGTGCCCTATTACTTAGTTCGCGCTCCCATTCCGAAACCATGTAGCATATACTGTATAACCATATACATATACTGTTTAGAACAGTTTGAAACTCCTAATTTCGTTCGCTCTGTGCTTGACGTCACGATCTTCCTCGGTTTATCGATGCCCTCATTCCACGCCTCCGAAGAAGGCGTATCTCGTTTCCAAGGAAAGTTCATTGCAGAAGGTGCATGGTAAACACAATATAATGACAAGTCTTCGCCGTGTCGTCTAGCCATATGACAAATACCTCCGTCCAGTGGAATTCAACAGACGCAAGGCAGAGCATTGGGGTGTTGCCGCTCATGGTTGGTACGGAAACTCAGCCGCACTAAAATGCTCGAACGTCTTTCCCCGTATAAAGGCATAGAAAACCACGAGCTTTACCCTTGAATGCCTCAATGCAGCTGCTCGTCGAAAAAAATTAGGACTCGCTCACCTTTACTTTTGGCCATTGAGAATGCACTTGTACAAAAATAAAACAATTAAATATGTTATTTCAGTTAATTCTTATATAGTAACGTGATTATTTTTACTGGTTGGTTTGTTGAACTAATTAAAGCTGAACTGCATGTCGAAAACGAAACTATGGGTTTTGCGTCAAGTTACATCATTTTGAGACATCATACTCGGCGTGGCGTATACATCATACGTTGGGTAATACATGGTTAACGTTACGCCTTTACATGCGTGGATAACATTCTGAAATTCAGTTTCGTTTGCCTGACACGACTATATAAGGAATTCCGTAAGCAGGCTTTGCCATGCATCTTAGTTGGGCTGTGACGAAGATGACCAGCTCCCGCTTTTGTGGCGCTGTCGAAGCTGAAGGACGGCTGCATTTAGAAAGTTTTAATTATCACTCACTGCCCCTGTCTCTTTCTATTTCTTTATTTTTTATCCTTTCACTGTCTCATTATTTACGGGCATCTAAAGAAAATTTCACAGGGTCTCTTATGTTATTCCTAAGATGACGTGAAAGCGAAAACCCAAGGTGTCGATCCATTAAAGACGGACACATGACGTGCACATCCTCCTTAATTCGATTACTCTACTTCGCCTAATCATCCCTCTTAATTCGCTTACTCATCCTCTTGATTCACTTAATCATCCTCTGAATTCGCTTAGTCATCCCCTTAATTCGCTTAGTCTACACTGCTTAGCCGTCCCTCTTAATTCGCTTACTCATCCTCTTGATTCACTTAATCATCCTCTGAATTCGCTTAGTCATCCCCTTAATTCACTTGCGTACTTCGTTTAGTCATCCCTCTTAATTCGCTTACTCATCCTCTTAATTCGGTTAGTCTAATTCGCTTGTCATCCTCTTAATTCACTTAGTCATCCCCCTGATTCGCTTAGTCACCCTCTTAGTTCGCTTGATCATCCATATTAATTCGCTTAGTCATCCATTTTAATTCGATTGCATTAACTCGCCTCAGGGGTTCTTGTATACCTTTCGTGTCGTCGGCGCGTTTTCGCTCAAGGACTTTGAAGGTCGGCCGAACGACGAGACATGTAAGGCTTTCGCCTTAATAAAAGGCGGCGTTGCCTTGCCCAGCACCTGCTGCACTAATGGCGGACCCTACGGAGCTGTTCACGCTGTTCTTCCTTCTTTTATACGCGATTCGCTTCCGGCTCCGCTTTGCCCCCATCTGCGCGAGCTTTTTTTCCCCTCAGCTTCCGCACCGATTCAAGCAAAACAAAAAGCAAAGATGCAAACAAAACCAGGTATCGCTAAGTGTTCTCTGTTTGCAACCCCTCGACTCTGGCTGGCGAACGGGCGGGCCGCTATAACGCGGCTGGTCGGCTAACGGTAAACACATCCACGCCCGCACCTGACTCAAATCGATGGACAAGCGGAGGTCAGAGGGCACACAGGGGGCGCCACCTGGCGCCTATACCGATTGCGGCGGCCGGCGCAAGGCCTAGCTGTATAGTGGAGCACGGGGCTATAGAGCGCGCAAGGCAGCGCCCGGTTGATCCCATTGTCAGTAGCGGGGCCCCGGGCGCGCGAAGCCATTTAAGCGAGCCTCCTTTGTTCGCGGTCGGCGGTTGGTCTGAATCGCATCTATTTCCGGAAGAAAAAAAAAATCGGCGCGGCGAGTGTGCTATAGGCGCGGACTTTTAACGGGAGTTGCCAAGTGATCTCATTTGGAAGATGTAGACTGGAGGGAGGGAGGAAGGACGCATTTTGAAATGCCGGCCGTGGTGCCTTTGTATTGAATTTGGTTTGTTGTGTTCGGTTGAATATCTGTTGAAATGTGATGGAACGTCGTGCATGACATTTGCGAGGGATCAGGGTTGTTGGAGAACATGGGGTTTTGTCAGGTTGCAATGTTCAAAAGTGGTAGCGAGTTTGGCGCACGATCTAGTGAAGATCGCGACGTTTCTCGATGCACGCGTCGCTGTTTGTTTGTTTGTTTTTTTGTATTTTTTTTTTGGGGGGGGGGGGTGGGGGGGAGCTGTAGAATTTATGACTGAAATAAAAATATCTCTCTGCTACATGCCATAGATATTTTTTTTTTTTTACGTGAAATCAAACCTCATCAAGTTCGGTGCAGCGTTGAATGCCCCCCCCCCCCCCCAAATATTTTTTTTTTACGTTCTCATGCGTTTGGATATATGAGCTCCGTACCTCCAGGGTAGGGTAGCAACCCCGACGCTCATTTAGTTGACCTCCCTACCTTTCCCATATCGAAAACTATATCGACATTCCGTAAACTGTATCCAACAGTACATCTATTTAAATCGGATAAAATTGATGTGTTACACATGGCTCTCAAGTACGCCACTAATAGATGTGTAGGACTTTGGCGAAACCCTCGTAAACATTCTAACTAATTCACATAAGATATAAAGAGATATACCATTTTTTTCTTCCGCATTAGACAATACTAACTGATGCAGTTTGCAGAACTCCAATATCTGTTTTCACTACAGTTACGGATATGTGAACTTCGTGCTTCCTATTTTTTTTTATCTTGCTGCTTTCGGTCATTTTCGTTTTTTTTTTTTTAATCCAAGGCCTAAATCAACATTCTGCTTCCTGCAATCGTTAGCGTTTAATTTTCTGTTCTAAATGCAACAAATTTCGTTCTAATCGGTCCAGAGGTCATCCTCATAAAAGCATTTCTCCGTCATCGGTGTAATTGAAAATGGCGGCATCGGCGTTGCTCCCGAGCTAATTAAAGCTTCCTGATAAGAAAATCTGGGTGTGCTGTGGAGGCCCGTAAAGTTCAGGAGCACCTGTTGGAGCTACGTCTATGTGGCGCTGTCCCTCTGTTTGCTTGACCGTTACGTTTATTATTTTTTTAATCGTATTCAGGGGTTTCAAGATGTGTGTGTGTAGTTGGGGCAAATATAATGCTGGTCCGTGCTCACTACCACATTGAAAATGCGCTTCGGCGATAATATGATATGATATTTGTGACTGTGCTAAAGGGTGCGTGTGTTAGAGGCCATCTGCACGTAAATTTCGTACCGCGTGAAAGGTCTAGCTTCAGATGGTGTAGAGTGTGTGCCAGCTACCATGCACTAGCCTTTAAAAAAGAAAAAAATACCGAGTGCATGTTCTTTCGGAGTCTCCTTGAGAAGCCGCTATAGTAATGCTGATTTAGTCCCTGACATCCAATTAGTTAATTAAAGTAATGTACATCCTTTTAGATTGTTATAATTAGATGCGTCCAGCATGGTACACATCCCGTTTTTTGTTTTGTTTTTTGTCGGAGAAGAAACAAAACACGCAGAGTACGAAAAATATTATTATTATTAAATGCATAAGCATTTAAATGGTTACCCAATGAGAAATCTGTACGTCCGTCCTTCGCATAAGACGATCGCTTTCAAGATAGAGCTGCCAACAATGTTTTACCACCAAAGTTGCTCACACTTTGTCTTGCATTATTTGCAAACTTATTCCTCGGGTTTTCGAGTGTGACAGACCACAAACAATTATCATGAAACAAAACGCCGGCAGCGCATGCCTTTTATGTTAAATCTTCTCAAACCAAATATTATCAACCTCCTTAACCAGCATGTTTATAGTGTGAGCACTCAACACCACGTCTTTACTACGACATGCTTACGCATCATTCAGATGAGGAGATTCTACGTAAATCTTTATTATTATTATTATTATTATTATTATTAGTAGTAGTAGTAGTAGTAGTAGTAGTAGTAGTAGTAGTAGTAATAGTAGTAGTAGTAGTAGTGGTGGTGGTGGTAGTGATGGTGGTATTCCGAATTATTAAAAAATCAACAATAGTTGTGAATATGACATTTTATCAGTACTCCTTTAAAGGATATCAAGAGCGAACCATACTTTGCAGGTCGTCCGGCAACATCCAAGTAGTGGGTCCGTTGCCGACGTAACGCAGTGTAACCGGCCACGTGTTTGTAAGCGCGGACGTAGAAGGAAAGGGGGGGGGAGGTCGCCGTGCCAAGATTGGCCCATTAATCACGCTTACGGACCCGCCAACGTTGGGCCTGTGCCGTGCGCGTTCGTGCAACGTTATTTGTTCACCGCAGAGGAGTCGTGCTGCTATTTTCTTCTGGTTCTCCCCAACCCCTTCACCTCGCGAGTTCATGTGCGTGTACCGCGTTTACTCGAACGTAGGGCCAACTATTTAAAAAACAAAGAAAAGTCGCTGTTTCGCCCAAACGGCGAAGCATCGATTGCGATAAGAGATTAGCAGAGAGTCATACGAAATAAGGATAGTACTTTCATCGGTTGTATCAGCTTGTAAACGTTCGCTTGTTAACTAAATTAACAAGCATGGTGTCAGCGCGCACAGCAAACGTGAACACATCACACTCGATGACCGCGAACGCACTCGCTGTGAAAACGCTGGCGTGAGCAAACGCGGCCGCAGCAGCGAGCGAAGTGACCTTCGTGCGGTCTATCGCTTCAACGCAAACTGAGCGCCGAGAACACACAGCACGCACAAAGCTACGAGCCGCCGACGCATCTAGACTGCACCCCCAACGCAGATTGCTCTCAAGATATGGCCCCGCGACCACGCGCAGCGGCCACATACGCATTTGTAGCCGGACTAATGATTGCCTAACGATTGAATAATGATACCTATCCTTCGCTTAGTTTATTAATAAGTACCTTACAGAGCCCTCCTGGGGCATTGTGTAAGAGTGGCAGTACAGTAAATACATATATACAGATTAAAATACACCAACACCTTAACAAAGTACAGTAGTTAACAGGTAGTGGTGGCGGGGGATCGAATTCAGCCCGATTCAGTATCGCGAGAATTACAATATTGCAACATATTGGCGATGTTTCATGTTCTTTTTGCAGTCGAATCCCTCCCTCCCTCCCCTCCCCCCCCCCCCCTCCGCCGCTTTTTTTTTTTTCGTTCAACTTTCATTCTAGGAAAGGTTTCTTATTCATTTCTGAACTTCCTAATTTGGGATGTCGGCCTTGCAAAGTCGAGGGCGGCCTACGTTCGAGCGAATGCGGTAGTTCGATGCATACGCAGCGTCGCGACCTAATTGCGACAAATGGATTCGGCCCGCCAGCGGTGGAGGCGGCTGTGCATCGGCTGCCGACCGCGCGTCTTGTTCGTAATTCCTCCGGCACGGGTGTGTGTGTATATAACGTTGGCGCGTATAGACCTATATATCCGAGTGGCCCACGGTCCGAAGGGGAATGAATTACCCCCCTTTCTCGAAAGGGTACATAGCATGCGCGCCGTATAAATGGGGCTGCATTTGCGAGGGTCGTGTTGGAAAAAGCACCGCGCTCTCGTCTGCCTCGTGAGAGGGTGCACACGTGGCGCGTACTCTGCGGCCGTGATCGATGATCCTGGGTTCGAATCCTTGCCGTAGGTGTGTAGTTTACCGGTAGGTCGCCTGAATATGTGGACACTCTTACATTGACACTCGATCACCGATATCTTTATTATTGTTGTTGTAGTTGTTGTTGTTGTTGTTTTGGAAACACTAGACAAGAAAGGGAAAGCGAGGATCAGGAGGTTATTACTCAGACACACATGTGCACAGTTCCGGCTTACAACTTGCCGGCACTTGTTCGTTAGAATGGAGAGAAAAAAAATAACTAAAAGAAAGGATTGGGCAGAAAATCATCTGAGAAAGATCATATAAGACAAGCGACATAGCTTCCCGGAACACGCCTGGAACTCTCACCGAATTTTCTTTGAAGTTTGCGAATTCTGGCTTCTTTTACAATTTGTTTACGGATGTTGAATCAATAATCTACGAAATGCAATTGATGTATGCGAAAATGTTTCGCTCGTCAGTTTCGGAATAAAATATTCTGCTGGTGGATGGATGCCGGGGGCGCCGGAAGGGGGGGGGGGGAGGGAGGGAGGAGGATGCTTCACTTCACGTAAGTTTATACCGACAAGTCAGTGAAGTAGACGAAATCGGCACCAGAGAAGTCGCTGGAAAGAACAAAAGTGCGCCGCATGTCATTCTTAATTGTTTACCCAGTGTGCTGCGGCCCGTGCGCTGCGTCTAAAGTCAAATCATCGCCAATAAAGCACGTGTGTATTGCTCAAAAGGGCATGTGCGCTCAAGGCAAGCTTTCAAAAACAAAAAATCGTGCTATTGCCCCCCCCCCCCCCTCCCTCCCCTGCCTTCTTTGGATTCATCCTCGGTTTCGCGTCCAAAGGATATTTACCAACTTCGAAGTTCACAGATTGCCAGGTACTTCCACTTGCTGAAATATGCTGCTGGAGGGCACTTATTGGTTAGTTCTATCCCGGTTAAACGCTACGAGGCGTGTGGGTGCTTTGACGTTGCATTAATTGCCTCCATGACCACGGCTCGGCGTTACAAATCATTTTAATATCCTTGCTGCGACGACGCATATCGTGCAGCGGTGTCAGGATCGGCTCACCGAGTCCACCACTATTTATTATGCGCTGTCTTTTGTATCGATCACGCTGTGATTACCTTATCTCCGTGATCGGCCGATTTAACTGGCCCAGGCATGCCGTCCAAGTAAAGTGGGAAGAGCCAGGAAAGCTTCGCTTAGAAAGAAAGAAAAGTCGCAGTTTCTCCCAAAAGGCGAAGCATCGATTGCCATAGCAAATTAGTAGACAGCTATACGAAGTAAGGATAGTAGATTTATCGGCCGTGTAAACTTGTAAACTTTCGCTAACTAACTTAATTAACAAGTATGGTGTCACGCGCGCACAAGGAAACATCAGCACATCTCACTCGATGACCGCGCACACTCGCTGTCAAAACGCTGGAGTGAGAAAGCGCGGCTGCACCAGCGAGCGAATTGACCTTCGTGCTGCGTCTCGCTTCAATGCGAACTAAGCGGCGAGAACGCAGCGCGTACGAAGCTATCAGCACTCAGTGCACTCTGTCTCTGTCGCAGATCGCTTTCATGATATATGGCCCGCGCGGCCGCGTCATACGCATGCCACCGCCGGCGCACAACGTCGCTTTATTTCGAAAGCCCCTAAAAAAAGTCTGTAGACGTATATCTGTGACGTTTGTGAATTGTCCGTAGAGGGCCCGTGCACAAAATGTATTGCACTTTTTGTGGACTAATGGACACGCTCCAAAGAACTCGTTCGGTAGTCCATGCAGAGTATAGACCATCGGAAAAAAGGTCTTTCTCGCGACCTTCGTACCTTCGTGAGTAGACGGTGCCTATAGGCGAAAAGAACTAGTCTTTAAGAACGAAAAGTTGTTGCAAGACGTATTTAGACATTCCGTTTAACGTCTAAAATTGTTTTGATGAAGACGTACGTCCTTCCATTTATTCTAGTTTGGTCTGTTTTGCCTACGGACAAAAATAACGCGCATGGATGGCCACGGTTAACTTCGCGATCTTCTGAAGTATATACGAAAGGGGCGTTTAACTTCTGAGCAGGATGTCTTGCAGCTCGATGCAAAAGGGGGAACCTAATCTAAACTCGAGATTATACGCGCACTCATTTTTTTTCCTTCTTTCCCAGAAGTGTGGCTCATCCCGAAGTTACTGCCGAAATCAGCCGTGCCGATGAGTCCCAGTAGCCTGCTTCTGCTTACGTCAGCTATGCGGCCTTGTTAGTTACGCCTTTCCAGACCGGCCTGACTGCCTGCACCATCACTCTCGTTAACGTGCAGAGGAGACTTAATTAACGTGCCGGCTTTAATAAATCGCGCACTCATCCGCGCTCCTCGCTAGAGATTCCTGTTTTGTGCCGATGTTTTATGTATATTCGCCTCACAAGCTCGTGGATTGCAGCACGACGTGATCTTGTTTGTTATTTTCCCTCTGAATAGATGAGCCCTAATCATGGGCTCGTTATTACGCCGATCGGTCTAATTAGGGCCTCACTTTCGCAAACGGGCGCATACTTCCCATACCCACCGTATTTCTCCCTGTGCGTCTGTAAAGCTGTAATCCCGCACGCACAATCTCGCCAGGTCGGCAAGCTATGTAGTATACATGTCTTATATAGCCTTGTGCACACACTGCTGTGCCTTTGCGCGTACCTCCGCAATATCACGTGCCTACGAAACCCGCGGCTGTTGGCACATTTGTGATTTGGCGGAACGATATTTGGTGCCATAGAGTTTCTCACTATAACACCTAGAGGGTAATCTGGCGCCACCGTCTTATGCGAGTTTCTTAAAGTCATGGGAATGACGGGATATGTGTGTGCGAGGCTTGTGTTGGCTGGTGTTGTACGAGGCTTCATTTAAAACGTGGATATGGCTACACAAATAACGCGTTCCTAAAATAACGTCTGTATAAAAGTCTTCCATTCACCCATATAACTTCTCTCAATAAAGTTTACTCACCTACAAACATAATTAAGCGAAAAAAAGCAAGAACAGATGATAAGTTGTTCCAAAGCGAGCTAAAATCTTGCCGTCTGTCCTTCGACTTTAGCGGCCAGCACTTTTGTGGACTAATGGACACGCTCCAAAGAACTCGTTCGGTAGTCCATGCAGAGTATAGACCATCGCAAAAAAGGTCTTTCTCGCGACCTTCGTACCTTCGTGAGTAGACGGTGCCTATAGGCGAAAAGAACTAGTCTTTAAGAACGAAAAGTTGTTGCAAGACGTATGCAACACTTTTCATGTTGAATATAATTGTACATCCAATAATAAGTCCTCAAAATAAAAAAATCGCAGCATATCCACGGGGTGAATGATGATGAGTGGGCGAAGCTCCGGAGGGAATCATCGGATCTCCCGCTTAAGGGGACGCTAGCACAAACGCGTTAGAGACGTGCAGTACTCTCTAGTAAGGGGGAGCGGGCACAGCGTCTTACGCAGCCATTTACACATGCCGGAACGTGCACCGCGTTTGCCGACGCCATCACATGACTGCTGAGAGAGTATACACCCCGTATTCATAAACGCTCCTCGACTTGAACTTGACTTGCCACCGCCTTGGGCAGCGCGTTCGAAACGCGTTGAAGGTAAGGCGGAGAGGCCACAGCGTCTTACACCAGCTTCTTACACGGGCCGTAACGCGCTAGCACAAACGCGTTAGAAACGCGCTAGAAACGCGGCCTTTCGTTAATGTTGGGTATTTATTGCCATCGTGGTGCTTGTGTCTATGTGTGCTTCGTGGCGTAGTGGGCTAACGCCGCGCGCTCGGAAGCGAGGGGTCCCTGGTTCGATTCCGCGCTACGGACACAACTTCGGAATTTTTTTTCTCATTTTTCTCAGTCTGGTTACACACTACTACTACGACGAGGGACGAAAGGGTGCCGCTTTAAGGAGCTTCGCCCCTAAAAAAAACATGTTTTTCTGTAATAATAAAGCTAGAACAGTTTTTCACGTGCTGTTTTAGTAGGAAAAGAATGATTGTGACAGACGGAACAGGGCTAGCCAGGCGCTTCTTCAAGGCGTCCTGGCTCTCCGAGAACGATTCCAATCCGAAGTCATAATATACCGGCATTCCCATGCACACCATAGCGCAGCAGCGCCAGATTTCCCTCTAGGTAATCTAGTGAGAAACTCTATGGGCGGAACTATATTCGTTGCCTTTAACTGCATGGCCGCGCCGTAGTTTCGCAGCAGAAGATAGGGGGAACAAACGTTGCAGACATCTTAGCATGCAGACGAGGTATGCTCAGTCTGCGTGTGGCAGAACGTCCTCTGCTGAACTGTTAAACATGGCGTGTTCTGCTGGTTTTTCCCATGCGTTAGCGCAACCTATAATTATGCATCCATCGCTCGCTTCTAGTTTTGTCCTACCGTCGGGGGTCCACATAATGTCTGATCAGTATACGCGTGGCCGATGCGATCGCGAAGCTAGAGAGACGGAGCGAGTGTGTACTTGTACATTGCACCCTTATACTCAGAACCCCCCCTATATGATACGAAACCGCGGCTGTTGGCGCAGTGTGATTTGACAAAGCGATATTCGTTGCATTTAAATACGTGCTAGGGTTTCGCAGCAGAAGACCCCAGGGGGACAAAACGTTGCAGACGACCTTTTCGTCGTCTGCTGAGGCAGAACGTCGTCTGCTTGTACTGCCCTCAGACAGCGTGCCGTGCTCTGCCAGCTTTAACATATAGTTTCGTGCGGCCTATAATTAAACGTCTATCGTTCGCCTTATACTCTTTTCGTCCGTTGCGGGCCCACGTATGGTGTACTTAGTACACAAGCGGCCGACGCGTCGAAGCGAAAGACGGAGATAGCGCGAGGGCCGCGGCCGGGTCCCCCGTTCTCCGACGCGTCGCCGCGCTCGCTCAGGCGCTAATTACTCGGAGATTGATTAGCCCGCGCCGACAATGGCTGCTGCTGCGAATCGCCTCGAACGACGCCTATGTCAGTACCTATCACCGTCCCATCCCCCGTCTTCTCTTCCGATCTCCGTTTTAAAGCCCACCTCTTAGCTCTATATAACCGCCACCGCGTTCATCTTCGAAACTTCATCATCCGGTGGTCAGCGCATTATTCGCGAAAGCCTATAGAATGTTCCCTCATCGCCCCTCCTTGTATATATAACCACCTATCCATCCTTCGATCGGAGGGGGTAGATAAGGTTGTGCAAGGATCGGGGAAGGCAGTGGTGTTTCCGTATTTGTTCTATAGCCGCAGTTTCGTAGTCGCGATCCATCGTCGCGGGCGGGTGGCGGGTCCGCGCGGCCTGCCGCGTCTCTAATTGGCTCGGCATTGTCTCCGGCGCTCTTATTACCGCCTGGCGACCTAATTAACTCACTTGTGACGAGTCATCTGAGCGCAATCCGGCGCGATCCTGATGGAAGACCTTGCCCCCTTGACACACACACGTGCGTCTGTGAGTGCGCTGTGATGTAGTCATGTGTACACTGTCATATCTCGTACAGGCGGTGGCGCGCTAATCTCTGGCATAGAGTCATTGCCGTTGCGCCGTCTTCGACTATACGCGCGGACATACCCGCGTTGTCTCTCTCTCTCTCTCTCTCTCTCTCTCTCTCTCAAAGGGTCTTTCTTATCTTCTTTTGAGTTCCTGCGCGCATCGTTCATCTGCCCGGCCCCCCGCGGCGTGCCCATTAATCAGCACGTCCCTCTACCAGCCCTCTGTGCGCGTAGGGACGGTAATGTGTTGGAGGAACGCGAGCGATGAAGTCGCCTTGCGCAAGCTACGCTATGTACGACAACAGTGCGCGAATTCGTCCCCCTCACCCATATTCCCCATCTCGGCTACCTCCTACACCCCCCAGAAGAGGGCTACGCTCTCTATAGATGGCGCTGCCGTCAGCGCGGGTGGTGATATATAATACGGCGTGACAGTGCATTGCGTGTCAGAGCACGGAGCATCTGCGCAGCTTTCTTCTTTCTTCTTTTCCTTTCTGTTTCTTTTTTAATCATTGTTCGGTCTTTCTACGCGTATGTGACACGATGACATTCAGGGGATAAAGACCATGTAGCGGGCGTCATCTTGCGTACAGTGCCGGCGTTTAGTAAGGACGCAGACCCGAACCGTAGACATGTGTCTCCCAGCTGGCTGCAGAGAAACAAAGCAAGTTTCAACTGCTCGTGATTTCGCCGAGCAGATCGCGGTCTATAGGGACGTGCGAATCTTCGAAACTTTCAACTAAGGGATCGATTAGTGTTCCATTCGCGATTCGGTCTTCTAATCGAATAGTCACTATTCGTAAATTCGACTATTTTTCGAATACTTATCGAATTCTATACACAACGATCACTCGCACTCTCCGGAGAGTCCTGTGAACTGGTACAGACTTCTTATGTGTTCCTATAGTTCTCCATTCGTGCTTTTAACAAACAACGCTTTATAACGCGCAACGTTATGACAGAAACTTGCTAACGTTATGAATGCTAGGATGTGAGCATCGATTTATACTTCTAAATGTGTGGGCAGATCATCTGATGGAGCAACAACCGCGCTAGACGAACTTCTGGAGTTACTCAGACTTCTTCATAAGTATGATTTCTACACACGTCCGTCGAAACCCACACGCTTTCAGAGTCGTTGCGTTGGCACTTCCCCAATATTGGTGTATAGGTTGCTCTTCTTATGCGTCGGTTGTCCCTGCGTTGACGACGCGTGGGTGCGTGTTTCAGCCACGAGTGATTTATAGTGTTTTCCGCTTGGTGCACGCGCGTTTGGCGTGTACAGTAATGCCAGTACTTCGGCAGAATGTTGCCATGCTGCCAATACAGTGCCTCTGTTATATAGCGACGCTTTTCATGCTTCGAAGGGGTTCACTTGTTTTTTTCTTGGCTACAGTGCTGGCAAGCTGCTGGCAACAATGGCAATAGTTCGTCAATGCTTTTGCAGTACATTACTAATGCAGCGGATGATTTACCGTTGCACTACAGCGGTGTTGTTCAAGCTCCTAAATGGTCCTTTATTCCTTTCTTGGCGGCGGTGCTGGTCAGCATTTGGCAACATTGGCAACAGTTTGCCAATGCGTTGGGAAAAAATTGTCAATACTGCCACTACTTTGCGACTGTTTTATAGCAGGGCTATTCACGCTTCGAGGGTGTTATTTGTTTCCTTTCTTGCAAAATATTGGCAACATTTAGCGATATTTGGCTAATGCTTTGGTATGGTATATTTTGTTCAGTGAATACTTTCCCGCTATGTTACATCAGAGCCTATTCGTGCTCTGATTGTCTTTATTTACTTTCTTGGCTGCCGTGTTGGTAATGTTATTGGTAACATTACCAATACCTTGTCGATACTCTGAAAAACTTTGCCATTCTTTTACAGTGGCACTCTTTATGCTCCGAAATGGTTGTTTTTCTTTAATTTTACTTGTGCCTACAACTTGTTTAGCGATATCCTACGCACGAAGCCGCACCACAATTTCAACGAACAATTAGGAAGCGTTGTAATTTCTTGATCACTGTTCCCGTTTCAATTTATACCACGTTAATAATGAAGCAATAATGAAGTAAGTCGATAATTAAATGAACGCAACATTTTTTGTCAGCGCCATTGCCAAAAGAAAAACAGAAAAGAAAGAAGCTCACCGATGAAAAATTCTTTGTTCTCACTTCAGGCCTCAAAGATGGCGGCACGCAGCTGAAGCTCATCATCGACTACGAAAATGGCGGACAGGCTCTCTTCAAGCCCATGAGGTAGGTCGCGGGTTCGAGGCCCCAATTATTGTTTCTTGTTCTGAGCTTTTCACGCGTCCCCATTATTTTTCAGAAGTACCGACGCAGTGTAATTTATTTCGTTATTATTCAACAGAGTACCCTCAACGCCAGAATGACATTACACAATGTGGGCGAGATGGAAGGGGGGGGGGGAGGGCGTAATATCGGGCATGTTTAATTAACGAGGAAAATTTGCATTTAACTGACGCGTAGCGGGCTGCTTAAAGGAACACTAAAGAAAGACGCTAAATCAATTGAGAATGATAAAGTATTGTCTGAAAACGTTTTGCTTATCGTTAATTTCGCGGTAATTGGTGATTTATGAAACAGAATATGGATGTCATTTTTTTTTCCTTTTTTTTTTGCAATTTCGATACGGAAAGTGCCATCATGGATATTAGTTTTATTTTTCTTATTTGGGCCGTTGTTGCTCTGTAAAAGTGTAAAAAACTCTGTAAAAGGATTCTCGAGCCCCGAAAGCCTGAGGACTGCGACAGAATCGTATGCGGGCGGCAGTTGCGAAGTTCGTAATTAAAGGAAGGTGTGTGAAGTTAGGGTCATGAAAAAAAAGTGAAAAAGTTTTATTTCTTTCGTGTCGTTTCTTTTTTTTTTTTCTTTCTTTCTTTCTTCTTTTCTCTCTTTCTTTTTTTTTTTTTTTTTTTGAGATCCAGAAGAAGAAAAAATAGTTGCTATGCAATTCGAGAAAACGCCTTCTGCCGTAATTTTCCTCTTCTGGCCGTAAAAGAGCGCGGCATTCCGAAATTATAGCTACATATTTTTTTTCTTAAGCGCTTAAGCCCTAATGCCGAAAAATTTCCAGCTCATGAAAGATTCTGCTTGCCAGTGCTGGCAACTTCAACGGGATTTTATCTCTTTCTCTTTCTCTCTCTCTAAGCTGAAGTCTCAGACGACATGTACGTCATCTTTCTTAACTCCTCGTGTTATGTCGTCCACTCTATAGTTTGGAAAGTGTCCATTCCACCTGCGGTGCACGTAAATGCGTGCCACTTAATACGTTCGAAAGAGCGCTTTAAGCACACTACGCAACGAAAACGCGTCCGCAGCGCCGCCAATAACCCATTCTAGAACCAAGTACACCACTCAAGAAAAATTTTTTCACGTTAAGACGAGGTACGGGCGTTCACTTGATTCCCTGCTTTGTGTAGCTTTTACGTGGTCCAGGGACCGCCTATTGTTACAGCATGACTCGCAGTCGTATCCGTATCTCATAAGAGTGTATAGATGTGTAGATGGAACACGATCAGCAGAAAACATTGATGTGTTAAACCTGCCTGCTGTCACATCACTCGCGCCAGCTGGCTCAGTAACCGCAAGTGCTCATTCGCTCACTCTTACATTCAGTCGCCCATTCTCGCATAATTACTCTCGCCCACTACATTCAATTGGGATCACATTCTTTTATTTTCACTCGCCCTTTAACAATCATTAACCATCACTCGCTCACTCACTGCCCCTGTTTGACGCTTACACTCACTCATTCACTCATGATCACGCTATTTACTCTCGCCCGCCCTCTCACAATCATTAATTCGCATTCGTTCACTCACTGCCGCTGTGAGACGCTTACACTCACTCATTCACTCATGACCACGCTCATTTACTCTCTCTCGCCCTATCACAATCGTAAACTCGCACTCGCTCACTCACTGCCCCTGTTTGACGCTTACACTCACTCATTCACTCATGATCACGCTCATTTACTCTCGCCCGCCCTCTCACAATCATTAATTCGCATTCGCTCACTCATTGCCGCTGTGAGACGCTTACACTCACTCATTCACTCATGACCACGCTCATTTACTCTCTCTCGCCCTATCACAATCGTGAACTCGCACTCGCTCACTCACTGCCCCTGTTTGACGCTTACACTCACTTATTCACTCATGATCACGCTCATTTACTCTCGCCCGCCCTCTCACAATTATTTATTCGCACTCGCTCACTCACTGCCCCTGTTTGACGCTTACACTCACTCATTCACTCATGACCACGCTCATTTACTCTCTCTCGCCCTATCACAATCGTAAACTCGCACTCGCTCACTCACTGCCCCTGTTTGACGCTTACACTCACTCATTCACTCATGATCACGCTCATTTACTCTCGCCCGCCCTCTCACAATCATTAATTCGCATTCGCTCACTCATTGCCGCTGTGAGACGCTTACACTCACTCATTCACTCATGACCACGCTCATTTACTCTCTCTCGCCCTATCACAATCGTGAACTCGCACTCGCTCACTCACTGCCCCTGTTTGACGCTTACACTCACTTATTCACTCATGATCACGCTCATTTACTCTCGCCCGCCCTCTCACAATTATTTATTCGCACTCGCTCACTTACTGCCCCTGTTTGACGCTTACACTCACTCATTCACTCATGACCACGCTCATTTACTCTCTCTCGCCCTATCACAATCGTAAACTCGCACTCGCTCACTCACTGCCCCTGTTTGACGCTTACACTCACTTATTCACTCATGATCACGCTCATTTACTCTCGCCCGCCCTCTCACAATTATTTATTCGCACTCGCTCACTTACTGCCCCTGTTTGACGCTTACACTCACTCATTCACTCATGACCACGCTCATTTACTCTCTCTCGCCCTATCACAATCGTAAACTCGCACTCGCTCACTCACTGCCCCTGTTTGACGCTTACACTCACTCATTCACTCATGACCACGCTCATTTACTCTCTCTCGCCCTCTCACAATCGTAAAGTCGCACTCGCCCACTTACTGCCCCTGTTTGACGCTTACACTCACTCATTCACTCATGATCACGCTCATTTACTTTCGCCCGCCCTCTCACAATCGTAAACTCGAATTCGCTCACTCACTTCCGCTGTGAGACGCTTACACTCACTCATTCACTCATGACCACGCTCATTTACTCTCTCTAGCCCTCTCACAATCGTAAACTCGCACTCGCTCACTTACTGCCCCTGTTTGACGCTTACACTCACTCATTCACTCATGATCACGCTCATTTACTCTCACCCGCCCTCTCACAATCATTAATTCGCATTCGCTCACTCACTGCCGCTGTGAGACGCTTACACTCACTCATTCACTCATGACCACGCTCATTTACTCTCTCTCGCCCTCTCACAATCGTAAACTCGCACTCGTTGACACCCACAATCTTTTACTATTTGTCACTCGCGTTCATAGTCACCGATGACGTCGTGTCACTCGCATCGCGAGGACTGCGGCCGCCATCCCTTCGTCAGACTCTTACCGCGTTTGAGTTATATTTCAATTTCCGTACACCACGGAATTCACTTTGACAGGCTCGCAGGCTCGCGAGTGTGATTTACGCCGCCTTCGCGGCGCCTGCCTTTTGGTCTCGCTTCTGTTCCTCCTGCATAAGCCGGAGACTCCATCTCGGCGCTCCTTAGAATGCACGAGCCTCGCGAATGCGGAAGCAACCGCCATTTGTCACCACTCCTTTCTGTCTT
Source organism: Dermacentor silvarum (assembly GCF_013339745.2). Taxonomy (NCBI): domain Eukaryota; kingdom Metazoa; phylum Arthropoda; class Arachnida; order Ixodida; family Ixodidae; genus Dermacentor; species Dermacentor silvarum. The sequence goes on along the minus strand of NC_051158.1, from coordinate 28,498,703 downwards.
TTCAAGCGAAGCTTGTATTGCCTCACAAGTGTCGGCGGCGGTGTTGTAACGCTACAATCCTACTTGTAGAAAACTCGCGCCTCGTTCACTTCGTACATACCAAAATTGGCATGGAAAGGTACGAATGTATGACTAACATGACTGATAGGTCATGACATCAGTAACATCACATGCTCGTCGGTTACGTCACGATTAACGATAATAAAATCACGGGTGGCGCAAGCCCACATTGGGTGTGCCTATATGCGCCAGTGACAAGAACGAAAGAAAGAAAGAAAGAAATCACGTGTGACTCATACCGGGGCCGCCCATTTCAGCTCCGCTCCCAGAGCAGAGCAGGTGCGGGGAAAGCTGCGCCGGTGCCTGATCACGTGACGCGCTCGACCAATCAGGGTCGTTTGGTGCGTCGCGGGGAGGGAAAGGGCAGGAAAGGGGCTTGGCGCGCGCACCGCCGGGCTTCTCTCGCTTCAAATCAGTTTCGGCGCCCGGATGGGAAGGCCGTAGTAGTGCGTTCCGCCGAGGAGCAGGCTGCGTTTGAGCAACGGCGACGCGAAATTGCTCGGGAAAGGGCTCGCCGTCGACGTGCCGATTCTAGCCTGAGGGCTTCCGAAGTCAAGGCGAAACGTCAGCGAAGAGCCGCCGACCCTGAGTTTAGGGCAAACAAAGCGGAACGCCTGCGACAGCGTCAGCTGGCACTCCAGGAACCCGACAGCGGTGGTGCACGCCTCGTAACTACGGAAAAGTAGTAGGGCGCAGGTACACACACGACAAGCTTCGCTTGCCCCCATTTTCTCAACAGGGGAAGGTGGTTTTTTTTTTGTTATTCTTCTTTCTTGTCGTCATTGTTGTACTTATTGTTATTGTTGTTGTCACCTATGTTATTTGTCGTCGCCGGTACTTTTTCTTGTCTCTTGTCATCGCTGTTATTGCCATCGTCGTTAGGGGGCGTAGACCTCCAGTCATGCCTTTGCATGGGCTTTTTGTCGGCGCCCCCTCGACATCACTGCGTTGTTTAATCATTTTTATTTGATTTGATTGTTGTCCTTCTTCTTCTTCAACTTGTCGGTCTCGTCGTCGTCGCCCTTGTTCTTCGTCTTCTTCTCACCTTGTAGTCACGGTCTTCGTCATATATTGTTCAGGCCTGTTGGGGAAGCGTAGTAAAAAAAAAAGAAGAACACGCTGGCCGATATGCCAGCGAAATTCTGCCGGCAGGAACTGCCGGCAGAATAGCCCCCGCGATATTGTGCCGGCAGCTTTTCACCCGGGTTATCCACTGTAAGTTAATTTACTTAAAAGTTAACAAGGGTGTAAATCGGTCTATAACTCACACCCTTACACCCGTTTTCGATGTAAAAATATGAGTTACAAACGCATTTACACCCTTATTCATTTTTAAGGGTGTAAATTGTTTTACAGTGTACTCTGTTGGCTGCCGGAAATATAGTCACTTGTCGTCGCCGCCACCGTTGTTTCGCTGTTGGCATCAACTAATTATTACGTTGATGTTGTTCTTCACTTCGTTTACTTCCTAGGTTACCTTGCCCTCTCTTCCTTGCCCCGTCTTTGTCCTGGCTCGGTTTGTTGAGACAGTTGACTATACTTGTCTTCTACCGTGGTGCGCATGAACTTTCTTTCTTTCTATCCGGCTTTCCCCATGCAATGTAGCCAACTGAACGTCGGCCTGCTTAACCTTACTGCCTCTCCTTGTTTTTATTTCTCTATTTTCTTTTGTCTGTCTTTAAGTGATACTGTTCGAAATGTATGCGTGCTGCACGACATGACGCCTGCCTGTCTTGGCTGAACAAGTTTCCGAGGTCGCTTCGCAGCAACCTCCTTACTTGCCACAGTGAGAGATCAAGAAAGAAAGAAAGAAGAAAGAAATAAAGAAAAGTGAAGCTGCTCGGGGCCTTTTGTCTTGTGCAGAGCACTGATTAGCGAACGTAGCGGTTCGATCATTATGCGCATCCGATCCTTGTGCGGTCAGCGTACGGAAACCGGTCGGGCGCGCACGATGAATAGCTCTATTGTTTCACGGCTTCTTGAAACTTCCCGTGCGGTCAGGGTGACCGCGTGAATTCGCTCCAGCAAGCGGATAGATCGCTGGAAACAAGAGCCGAGATATAACCTGGGTGCCTTTTTCTATACGAGGAATGTTATTATCATCGCTTTTTGGGTGCGCAAACATAAATAAACCGCCAGCCCTCGCCGAGTCCCTCCGTTTCCTGGGCTCATCTACAGCGACGGACGTAGAACTAAAGGGTCCCTCTCCCCCTAAGGTCGTGCATCGTTGTGCGAATCGAGTTCAGTCTGCAAGCTCCTCTCCATACAGCTAGCTTTTCATGAGCAGTGCCCGAAAGTGTAAGAGACTCTGACGAAGTTTATAAAAACTTTGTCATATATGCACCAACTAGGCCCACAGAAAGTTCTGTGTAGGAACTCGTTTTGAACGTTAATATTTTCGGTGACGCTTGCAAATACGACGCGTTTTATTGTCACCAATTCGGAGACGCAGTGTTGCAACGTGATATACGAAGCATCAGCCGACGCCGTTCGACCTGCCGCACAGAGTTCGGATTTATGTACACGCGCAGACCCACCCACGCTGTTGCTCTGGGGTAGGCTACATCGTAAAATAGTTTACACCCTTAAAAGTGAAAAGGGTGTAAATTGGTCTGTAACTCGCACCTTTACACGCTTTTTTGCAAGAGTGTGAGTTTTTAGACTCATTTACACCCTCATTCACTCTTAAGAGTATACATATATAAAATAATTTACAGGGTGTAAGTGATGGACTGATTCACACCCTCATTCACTCTGAAGAGTGTACACATATAAAATAATTTACAGAGTGTAAGGGTGTAAGTGATGGACTGATTTACACTCTTATTCACTTTTAAGGGTGGAAATATAAAAATAATTTGCAGGGTGTAAGGGTGTTAGTGATGAACTGATTTACACCCTTATTCACTTTTGAGGGTGTCAATCCTTTTACAGTGTTCGCTGCTTGCGTCCGCTAGTTTTAATATTTCTATATTGATACGGTATCATTCTACACAGACCAAAGCTTGGCCTTCGGCAATGTAGGAAAGACATCATCGGCGGAATGAGTATATAGGACCGACACCGGTACTCAAAGACGTGGTTGTGCCGATTCATGATACCACTGCACAATGCGTTCCCTCGGGCGGGTTTTAATAGGTTAGCATTTACGGAGCCATAATTTTGCCTTCCCTGATGTAGGGGGCGTGTGTGTCCCCAGCGGGGAGCGACGCGCGCGAGAAGAGCGACGGAGCCGGGAAGGAGGAGCAGCGGAGCGTTGTGACGTAGAGAGGCACGTGACTGGCGGAGCGCTCGGGCTTGCGCAACGCTCTCCTCCACAGCACGCTTTACGGAGGTGGTTGCAATAAAACGATAGTTCTGGTTCGCGTACGTTTACATGAACGTGTGCGCGGGCTTATTTAGCGATCGTATACATTTATGGCCGGTGTGTATTGAGTTCTATATAGCGATAACTATGGTGTATGTTGTATGTAGCTGTGTAGCTGTGGGATATATATATATATATATATATATATATATATATATATATATATCAGGTTTAAGAACTAGAAAAAAGGAAAGCTATTGGGCTGTTATGTTTCGGTTGTCCGTAGTTGACGCGACGTAGACTCGCAGAGTGCACTATAGTTGTAGCAGCAGTATGACAGCAGATCTGGTAGACGGAAGCAGTAGGTCGGAATGACATAGCTCATAGACTAGCCATCACGTAGGAGAAGTCGCGCAGGTGTCAACAGATAGTCATCGAATTATGAGAACTCGGTCACTCTATAGACTGAATCGCGAGTAAGCTGCGACTTTTTCTTTTATCCGTGAAACGTGGCGTAACGGCCAACTCGCGCGTATACGTCATATATCCCGGCACTCGCGTTGCCTCAGAAGTTTCGCGACCGCCGCTGTTCTTGGCTTTGAATATGCAAATAACCTGATGCGAGGAACGTAAATCAGCGTAGTTCTTATGTCGTGATTTGTCCTTGCGTCGTATATCACCTCGCCTCTGGTCGCAGTTTCTTTTTCTTTTTTTTTTTTTTTTTTTGTCCATACTTCTTCAGCCGCAGCATAAAAAACGCAGAACTGGCGCGGATGAAGGCGGCAAAACGACGTGTGCGGTGCCATTCACTTCTGGGGCGAACAACTCATTAGTATTCAAGAGCTTTAAGATTAAGAGATTAAAAGAAGTTCATGGGACGCAGAAAGTGTCGTAATAATCCGTTATTTGCTGTGCTCTCGAATAATTCAGGCTTCGTTCCGTAATTATAGAGTCGACGGCTACACAAAGAACAAGAACGGGACAAAAAGAAAAAAAAGATCGTGTCGGTGATCCTTTGAGCTTTTATTCAGAAATATTCAACCTCGTGTGTGAGAGTCACGACCTCGTATTGCGAATACTGCGAAACGTGCACTGCGCCCAATTAAGCATAAAACTGGGGCAAAAGTATAGGATAAAGCTAATCCCGAGCTGCGGGCATATATTATTGGTATAAATCATGAGAACTTGCATAGCGGAGCAGGCTGCAGTGCGTCTCTCAGGCAGCCATACTTTACAAGCTATGCAGCGATCATGCGCACTATCGTGAAGAGACATGTGCACGCAAGAAGAGGGCTTATTTGTCTCTAACGCTCCATTTGTGGCTTCAGTAAACAACATTTCATAACGTGCGATGTATTGACGGAAACTTGCTAACGTTACGAACGCTAGAATGTGAACATCGTTTTATATGAATTGTGAGAAGGCTTGTTCATTCTTCGAAAATTCTTTGAAAAATATTTGATTTGATTCGATTCGCTTCTATAGCACTATATATTCCTCTCGTATTCGATTCTGTCTCGACGATTTGCACACGCCTATAGTTTCTGTTATTTGCGCTGAAATGGCATCACTCACCATTGAGGAATATTGTGTTTCTACCCGAATATAAGGGATAGAAAGACTTGTGGCCGTCTACAGAAAAAATCACCGATCTACAGGCGAGGACTGTCTGGAATGTCGCGCTAGCTTAGTGGCTATGGCATTGCGCTGCTAAGCTAGAGGTCACGTGTTTGATATCTGCCGTGGCGGCTGCATTTCGATGTGGGCTAAATGCAAAAAAAAAATAACTGTCAGCCCTTCCACTGGGGTGGAGATGGAAGACCAGCGAATATATGGTGGGAATTATGTATTTCCAATTATGACTATTAAGATGTGATGGTGTAATTGGTTATTTGAACAATTAAAGAATGAGAAATATATATGACCTGGTGGTTTTATTTAGTGACCACAGGCACCATGGCATTGTGGTCGCTACGGTACACCGCCATAGGGTGTACTGCAAAGGTTGGCACGTTCTTCATAAACACGTCACCAATGCTGCGCGCGTTCGGTGCGAACGCGGGGAAAATGCCGCCGCCGTCGACAATAGTTGTGCGTGTTGTTTGTGTGACCGCACACAACCGCTGTCAAAACGCTGGCGTGAGCAAGCTCGCCAGCAGCAGCGGGCGAAGGTTCATGCGCTATATCACTTCAACGGAAACTGAGCGGCGAAAGCACAGCGCATACAAAGGTAGGAGCCGTGTTGCAGATCACTTTCAAGATGCGGTGCGCGCGACCGCCCGGCGCAGCGCAAAGTACAAGTTGCTCGCAGAGCAGAAGCCGCAACCCCTCCCTCCCGCGCTGCCTTCCCGCTGTCCTCCTTTCGCGTGGGAGATTGAGTCGCCAGTTCCCCGTCGCTCGTTGCGTTGTTCCTCCGAACAAAGGGCACGCAGCCGGGCCATGGCGAGTCGTAAGGGCAACCGATAAGAGCGCTAGCGCGATGCCTACGTGACGGAACGGCTAAACGCCGTTGTCGGCACTATTAGGGGAGAGGCGGGCGAGAGCCCAGAGAGAGTCGGCGGCAAAGGCCGGCAGGGCTGCGCGCATGCGCCGCAGTGGGAGAGCGGGCACGCACACGCACAGTCTAGGGTGCCTCGATGCCCTCCTCGCCCACCGCTCCCCTTCCACTGGGAAGTCGCGTTTGCTCTGCGCCGTGCGTTCGCTCCCCGTGAAAGTGCGCGTCACTCGCCCTCGCGCGCTTTCACTCGCACATACAGCATACGGCCAATGAGAGTTTTTTTTGCGATAGCAATTATATGGACACTTCAACGGGATTTCTGCCGTCGGCGTCGCCGTCGCCGTGAGGTTCCGTATAGATAAAATCTTCGCCGCGCGCCGTATGCCCGAGCGGAAGCGTGCGGGGACGCGCGCTATCACGGAGAGCGAACGCACTCAATCTCCCACGCGCAAGCAAGGAAGCCGGAAGCCAGCGCCGGAGGGAGCGGGGGGGAAGGGGGGGGGGGAGGCGCACTTCTACTCTGCCAACAACCGCGCTCGTCGCTCGCCCGCACCGTCTCTTATCTCCACACGGCTCTGACCTTTATGCGCTGTGCATTCGCCGCTCAGTTTCCTATGAAGCGATAGACCGCACGTACCTTCGCCCGCTGCGGCGTATGCGCTTGCTGCCAGCGTTTTGACAGTCGTTGTCTGCAGTCATTCAGTGTGATCTATTCATGCTTGTTTGTGCGCGCTCACACCACGCTTGTTCATTCAGTTAGTAATAGTCGGGCCACATTTTCCAACGCACGCTACACATGCTATGCTGCCCGGATCGGCAGTGCAGCGCTACAGGTGTGTCCCTTCGCACGCGCTGCCCACGGGAAGTGCTTCTCATCAACACCACCGTTTCCCACGCGCCTTCTCGTCGTCATCGAGTCTCTCTTCATGTCGGTCTACTTACGCCGCAGCACACCTGCTTACTTAATCAGCTCATGTTTAGTACAATTCATATTGCTACCAAAGCCGCTCACCTTACTTCGTATGACAATGCTGTGTTGCTATCGCATTCATTGCTTCGCCCTTAGGGCGAAACTGTGAAAAATTTTTTTCTACATCCGGACGCAACCATCGAAGAGTGAGCCCTTAACAGCTTCGCTGTAAAAGAAGAAAAAAAAAGCACGTTTGTGTGCTTAGATTTACGTGCCTGTTGATAGTCAAACCCAGGTGGTCAAAATTACTCCGGAGTCTCCCACTATAGGAGGTGCTTCATAATCAGATCGTGGTTTTGGCACGTAAAGCCCCAGAATTCAGTTCCATATTTGAGGAAGCTCACGTCCCATCGTTCTGGCTGAACACAGCCACGCTAGTAGCTCCCGCAGACACCAGCGCCATGGTTCTCACTCGTGTAATTTTTTTTGCACGCAACTCCGTGTGCTAATGTGGCAGTGCCACGTGCATCATATCGAGGTGTGCGTCGTCGTTTTCCTCGTCTGAAATGCCGTCGTCCGTCTAGGCTCCTCTTTTGTATTATTATTATTGTTGTTGTTGTTATCGAAGCACCGTCTTTTTCCCTCTGTCTTTCTCTCTCTCTCTCTCTCTCTCTCTCTTTTTTTTTTTTTTTTTTGCTGTTTCTTTGTGCGTAAACACTTTCCAGGAAAGGTATAGACTTTGTGAAATGAGAGTCTGGAGGGGGCCGGGCGGTAGTGGGGTATAGAAATGAAAAAAAGAAAAAAAGGCAACGTAAACAAGCGAAAACCCAACGCAGGACCACCAGCTGCAGCTGCGCGGCTTAGGCGCCGTTGCCAAACAAGCTGGCTCCGGTTGACTTTCAAGGGACAACGCTCTTCCCCAGATATAACAGATAAAGAAAGAAAAAGAAAAACAGGAAGAAAGACTCGAATTCGAAGGCGTCCAGAGATTCGCCGTGTTGGGATTTGCGTCATTCAATTTGGGATCTGCAGCAGCAGCAGTAACAAAAACAACAACAAATATATATTTGCGCTCAGGTGCCGCTGAATTTCTCGATCAGGGACCAAGGGTTCTCGCCCGGTTCTTTCTTCTCGACGGTTGTCTTATTGGATAAAATCGCCGTAGTGAAAGTGCTGGTATTCAGGGAGGGTAAGGAACATATTCATGCTTCCAATTATCGGACAGCTTCGAAATACAGCAGTCGGTCGATCGGTCGTTTCGTTCGTTCGTTCGTTCGTTCGTTCGTTCGTTCGTTCGTTCGTTCGTTCGTTCGTTCGTTCGTTCGTTCGTTCGTTCGTTCGTTCGTTCGTTCGTTCGGTTTCATTTTTCCCTAATTGCACTGTTCCTCATTACACTCATCATCACTATCTTCTTTGCCTTGTCACTATCACTTGTCACTATCACTATGTCACTATCATTACACTCACTCACCACAGCACCACTGTTCACTACCGTCCTCTACAGCGCTTCCCTTTCTTTGGCATCCATTCTGTGAATCTCCTAGACTGCAGATTATATGATCCACGCCTTATGCATGCCCTGCCCAAGCTTCACTTGTACATTTTATTGCGATGGCACTTATGTGGACAGTCCGATCGAATGTTTGTCGTCGGCGTCGCCGTGAGGGTCCGTATATATTTATCCCAACTAGGGTATCAGTTGTCCGCGTTTGCTCTCCAATCTATTGTTACGACCATCATTTCTCGCTCCATCGTTCGTTGAGCGGTCCCTGTAGTCTCTGCTGAAGCTTCTTTGCCGTCTTACAAGTTTCTGCCTCGTACGTTAATATACCGATAGAATTCAAAGCTGTTTGTTTTTCAATTTGGAGATATCGGTACACTGCCGGTCGTGGCTTGGAAATACTTCCCTTATGCGCTCACAACTCATCCGCTTAACGTGCTTCCATACAGTCCAGAGGAACCGCGTTGCCAATCACGAAGTTTTTTTGTGTGATGTGGTGCGATTGATCGTGGAGACATGAATACCACCGTGCGCGGCTGGCTTCCGCTGCCGCTGTGAAAACCCTCAATTGTATCAGATTGATCATTTATTGCACCCTTTTACGCGGCTACTAGTAACCCTCCGTCGATGCGCTCCCTATTCGAAACGTTGCGGCTTCCGCTTCGTTATTGCGATTGAATTGCAACTGGCCCGGTAATTTCCGTTCAGCGCACAAGGCTCTTTCACGACGCCAGCTGCGACGTATAACTCCGTGGCTAGACACGTACGTCATCTCTGGAGTTTAATGAATCGTTTGCGGTGTCGCGTCTGTCACGACGCGCTGTCCTCGAAGTTCACGTCGAACGCGCGCGCCCTTTTTCCAATCTCGGTCGTGCGCGTCTCGAAGAATTGAGTCGCAAATAAAATCGAAACAATACGAGACAGAGGCTATATACGGGGCTCGACAGGCGGATGGTCCGTGGCGCAGGGACTGCTGTCGCCTCATCACTGTCGATGTGAGTAACGACTGCGCAATCGCACGCGCTCGCGTTCTCTTGTTTTCGTGTGTACCGCATTCATGCGCGCTATAATCACCCCCCCCCCTCCCCCCCGCGACTCGAAAGAAACTCCCGTCCGAAACCGTATTTTGTAAATACTAATATAAATAATAAACCCTACGATAATTTTATTGATTGATTGATTGGTTGAGTGAGTGAGTGAGTGAGTGAGTGAGTGAGTGAGTGAGTGAGTGAGTGAGTGAGTGAGTGAGTGAGTGAGTGAGTGAATAACTTCAGTTTAGCTACTAGGTATTTCGTCCATAGATTGAGTGATTGAGTAATTGATTTCTCAATAGGACGGGTAGTTAGAGCATGCGGTGTTGCCTTCTTGTTATGTTATTTTCTTCTTGTCTGATGTTCGTCACATTTGCGCCCAATTGGCCTGCCTTGGAGATTTAGATCTATCTATCTATCTATCTATCTATCTATCTATCTATCTATCTATCTATCTATCTATTTTACTGGAGCTCAAAGGCACACACAGAGGCATCTTTAATGAAAACTGGAGAGGTTTTCGGGGCTGCACCGTAAAGTAATATACGCCATTAAATGTGCATAAGGGTGCAAGGGTGTGCGTTATATATAGACTGATTTACACCCTTATGCACATTTAAGGGTGTAAATTATTTTACCGCGTGCCGCAGGGCGTGACGTGGACAACACCTGTGGCTCGTAATCGCAAAGTAAACACGGGATTTTTTTTCCCCCGAGAAATCCGTATATATGGAAAACGAGTAACTGCGTTTTGGACAAGATAGCGCAACATTCTGCAAGTTTTTTTTTTAAAAACAAAAGGAGGAAAAATAGCGCGAAAAGACGGAAGATTGGGGAGGCACGTACACACGGCACCAGCGCTCAACTACCGGCTGAAGTTTCATTCGTGAATATCCACCTTTTAAAGTGCCATATCCTCACATTTGACAAGAAGTAATATACGAAGTTTCTCTCGTTGCTACTTTTTGAATGTATGACGAGTTCTCGTTTTCGTAAAATCTTTGTTTCCTCTGAACGCGAGCACCATATGCACACACTCGGTTGGATTAGGTTACATTAGGTTAGGTTAGGTTAGGTTAGGTTAGGTTAGGTTAGGTTATTTAGTCTCGCTTCGCATAGGACATATTACTAGGCGACTACATGAGGGCGAAAGGAAGGAGTCATCGCTGGGCAAAGACGACGTGGAGGACGGTGTCGTTCTGCTGGTGAGGTGTCCACCATTTTGTTGCCCATCTCGGTGTAAAAACACCCTGCACATAATCTTCTTTACATAACACTGTTCAAATAGATTGTTCCATTTAGTCAGCGGAACCTACGTTGGAAGGTCATTAATAGCACAGATTCAAGAATACGCATGATTGTTCAAGCACGCGTTCAAGCACGGTTGTTCTAACGTAGATTCAAGCACGGGTTTGTTCAAGCACGGTGTTCAAGCGCACGCGCTGCTGTTGTTCCAGAGTAGAACCGAGCCTGGTGGTGGGATGTTCGTTACGTTCGCGTCGCTCCGGTACACGACGAGCCGTTGTAATATACGGGAAAGAAGGAGGGGGCCGAAGCCTTTCAATTTCTCCCCGGTCCTGACAGGCGACACTTTGACGGTCTTCTCGGGCGGACGTTCTTGATGGCAGTTCTTTCACCGCGTCACACACACGCACTTGTACATCGGTCGAGTCGAGGCTCCGGCGAAAAACTGCCGAGAAGACCGCGCCCGAAACTCAAAAAGAGAAGAGAACAAAAAAAAGACACGTTACTCGGCCGAGTCGCGCTGTTCGTTTTTCGGACTCGTGGGTTGTCAGAAGTACGCAGGGCCTGTTCGCCGTCTGTCCACCGGGCTTGGTTAGGGGGGAGGACGTGACATTTCTCATTTTCCTTCGCTTAGCTTTCTGCGAAAGCTACAGAGTGACGTGCACCGTCCTGTCTCGAAAGATTTCCCGTTCGGAGTGCTGCAATTGCCATCGCGGTGAGGACCTACGTGTTGTTCAGCACGAGATATGTATTGGTACTCACAGTCTCAACGTCAGCGCTGCATTCGCTGTATCGTGGCCTATACCACGTCACGAATTAAATAAGCGATCTCTCGCGGCGACTAAAGACCTCGGGAGCAGGCAGTTCTGTAATGTGAAAATTTCGGCGGTGTTCCGTCCCACGTGGAAGTTGAAGGAAATGAAAAAGCGGACGACATCGTGCGCGCTAGCTCGGCCCTGTCACGTGCCACAAACAGTGAGAGCCCCCCAAAGAATCTACAGCACGGAAAGCTCGCAATCCGCGACCATTTTTTTTTTCGATCACACCACAAAACTCCGCGTGAGCCCTGTGTCGTCAAAGGAATTTTGCTCGCGAAGAGGCTTAGCCATGCCGTATCGCATTTGAACTGATCCACCCACACGCAAGCATGGTTATTTCAGGCTGGCATTTTCCACTTTCCCGCTTTATTGTGCCGTGCGTGGTGACTTCGGTGACGTCGAACAGTTATCTGGTTGTCGCCGCAGTGCGAAGAAAAAGGAGATTCCTTCAGACTAGTGTTAGCCTGATCTCTTTGGTCGCACACGGCATAAATGGTTTCCAGCAGAACGCACTGACAAGTACAGAAAGTGACGACGACACACACAGATTTAGTTGCTAGTTAGCGTGTGTCGTCATCCCTTTCTGTCAGTGTCAGTGCGTTCGCGCTGGAAACCATTTATCCGAAGGAGAGTTCTTCCACACCCTATTTTTCAAGACGTCGTGTTCCCCTGAAGGGTCCAGAATAAACAGGAAAAAGAGCTTACGACTGTCGATTGCGTTCTTCAGAGGCATTGGAATTGATGGACGTTTGGGGAAACACCGATGGGCGTTTGGTGGAACGACCGTATACTAATAGCGTAAGAGAAGCTCGGGCCGAACAGCTGCCGGCCAAGCAGGCCATGCTATAATGTAACCCCGCCTGATACAACACCACCACTACCAGATAATCTCCCGTCCGTCTACTTTCGTCGAAGCCTCTATCGAATAAGGCAATGGCTGCTATAGCTCGGAGATAGCCCTGACGTCACACTGCAGTGGCAGCTCGTGCTTTGTTTGACAACCGCTATTGACTAGCGGGGCTGTGACGCTTACTGCGTATAATAAGCCGTTTTCGCAACTGCGTAACGCATAACCTTGCAATGGAACGTTGATCCAACAGCGTGACTGGAAAAAATTATGGACGTTTTGCTCCTATACCTTTTGCGCCCACCAACATCAGACAATTCATTCATTGATTTACGGCTCTATATCTGAAGTTTATTAAGCGTTAACTTGAAAATAAATAATACTCAGCCTTGTCCCTCTCTTTCTCTCGTGTCGTATAGTTCTCTATCTGTCCTCACTATTTCTGTCCTCAACATATACAGTCGAACCCGAATATATCGAATCTGAAGGGGATCACAAGAAAAGTTCGATATATAGGTATTTCGACATATAATATAAAAGTAGTACAAAAATTTTCAAGGGGATTTTACTGCTGTTCGTTATACGCAGTAATATTCGTTATATGTGGGTTTCGATATATCCGGGTACGACTGTATCCCCTTCGTCCTCCTGACGTCATTGCGTGTCGAAGTCTCAAAGTGTGCATTCGCGGGAACTGTTCGCATTTCGGGCGTACATTACGTAGCCCCCCCCCCCCCCGCCCTCCTCCATTGTTGACCGCTGTTCAGGTATCATCAAACTACGCTATAGACAATTAGGGCTCTCAGTAGCAATTTCCTTCCCTTACTTTTCCCGTTATTTATCTATCTTTTCTTTTATGTAAATAAACGAACAAATTACTATTGGGAACGGTGCAGCGTGCAAAACATGATCACTGCATCGCATTGAAGCTGTGACCCGTACACACTGCGCACAAACCTATATAAAACGTGAATAGAGGACAATTAAGGCAATTGCAGGCATGGCACTTAGTTTTAGAGCAATCAACTAAACGCTTCACGAAAGTTTCGATTCACCCAGATTCCAAAATACGCGCGTTGGATGTATAGATGTATACAGAGCCTAGATGTCAGTGGCACCTACCCACTTCTATGCCTAATTTTTCCTCTTTTTTTTTCTTTTTTTTTAACACGAAAGTGTTTTATGCCGGGGTCCACCAAGACTTCACTGACGTATTTCCGTCACGGAAATACGTCACACGAACATACACGAACATAATACAAAGAAAGAAACCAGAAGAAAAAGTTCCACAAACATGCAAAATTTGGAAATCGAACCCACGACCTCTCGGTCCGCGACGATAGATCGCCGAGCGTTTAACCCATTGCGCCACAAACGCATTTGCAGAGAGCTACACAGACGCGCCTTATATATCTAACACTCCTCCGTGTACCCGCGCTCTTGCTCGGGGCGGTGCCGCCGCCTACGAGCAGAAAAGAGAAGTACTGCATTATGACACTAACGCGCACCGACAGTGAACGCTTCGGTGGTCTCAGCACTACGACGCCTCGATGCCAGCATTCGAAGGGACGCTGGCATCAAGAAGCACTACCAACGCGTTCTCGCAGAAGCACTACTAGGTGGCGTTCACCGTACTCAGCACAGCGGAGCGTGGCCTCCGCAATTAGCTCTGAAAATGTTTCTGAAGTTGATCGCGGAGGCTGCAATTACGACGCGCTGTACGCGCTGATTTGACTCGGTGACGATTCAGTTACGTGCTTTGTCTTGCGCGTTGTATTAGTGTGTCAGTTACGTGCTTCGTCTTTCGCGTTGTGCTAGCGTGTGCAGCGTAGTGCAGCTTCCATATGCACGACGGTTGCTCATGGTCATCGACGTTGGTAGTCGTGATGGAGGAGACGTGCCACCAGGCGTCAGCGTGGGTGCATCAACGCCTAAGGGCGCTTTAGCCACAAAACACCAATAGACATTATATATCAATGTGCAATAAACATTACACTACTTCTGTGAAGACACGTTTCACTTTCGTGTTCTATACCGATTCCTATATAAGAGGGATCAACCACATTTTTTTTCATTCTTGCGCAGGTTCTCTCGTGAAACAGAGACCAACCCGAACCACTTCTACTTTGTCGACTTCGAGCGACACAACAGTGAGATTGCCGCCTTCCACCTCGACAGGTAAAAGATATAGAAAGCACTGGTGTGGTAGATTATGGGATGATCATGGGATAGCGTGCGAGTTACGATACCACGTATAAAAATATAACACGTGAAAAATACTTGTCCATCTTTCTGTTATTGTGCAGTGATTGTCCCAAGCATGCGTTCTGTAGTGTGCTCGCAGTGCTGAGTCACGAGCAGTGGCGCGCTATTTGTGTGCCTTGTGATTTGTGTTCGCGTGTGTACTGCTTGTTGACATTTTCTCCTTGCTTTCTTTTCCTTTTTTACGACCTTTCCTGAGTAGTGTATTCGGGATATTTGACCCCTACAGGAGGCATATGTGTTCCTATTTTCATCAGGTAACTGAAGCAAAAAAAAAAAATAAAGTTGTTGGATGCGGTTGTTGATGGTTTTTGTTGTAATTCTAATAAACATACTCCAAACCGCCTGCTTCTTGGCCAATCCCCCGCAGTGGGTATGAGCCAGTATTGGAGACAAGACAACACAAGACAAGATGAGACTGCATGGTCGTACATTGGATAGCACACCCCTCTTGGGTTTGAATACCGTGTGTTTCTCGCTATACAAGTGTGCTTCGAGCTGTAAGATGAGAGGGAGATCTCGTGAAGGCGTGCCTAAATGCAGACTTGGGTGTCTATGAAGTATATGCGGTCATGTGCTCGTCGTCCGTTGATTATTAAATGATGAGACCGTGGGAATATAAGTCACTTAAAGGGCCCGTTATACCGATAATCAAAAATAACCTAAAGCGGCTAATGAAAGTAGGAAAAACACAAAATAAAATTAAAGTAAAATGGTGGAGATGAAGAAATAGCGGGAAATAAGAGCATTGCTTAACTCAGGCATAGCGTGCTATATATTATGCTTAGTCAGAGCGACGTTGTATCGGCGACATGCGAATGTTCCAGTCACAAAGTGTGTTATCTATATAGAGACCAGTCTTGTAAGTGCAGTCACGGTATGAAAAACAAAACGCAGCGAAAAATGCGTTCGAATGCCCGCGGTATACAGTCGAACGCATCTACGACGAGCGCCTCTATACAACGAAATGACCTGTATAACGAAGGAATGTCCCACTTCTGTTGCGAGTGGCGCGGTACGTGCTCAGATCTTTCCAACGAAGTGTTTTTTTTTTTTCTGCACTGTTATAGCTTTTGTGGAATTGTAACAATGAGCATTGTGTCATTTTGGTGGTGAATTTGGGTTTTCGGGGGGCACGCGCCCTGTCAGTTTTTTTTTTTTTTGCCTTTTCGCGATCTTTACAACAAAGTCACCTGTATAACGAATGATTTCGGAGGCCCCAAGCACTTCGTTATACAAAGGCGTTCGACTGTAACGTGACTCCGCGCAGGCTCCTGGGGTTCCGGCGGGCGCCACCCGTGGTTGGCCGAGCGCTGAACATGACGACCGAGATCTACGCCATCACGGACGAGGACATCCTCAAGACGTTCTTCGTCTCTCCGGGTACGCGTGGATCTGATCGACGCACGTGACCGTGCACAGTGCTCTCTCTACGGGTTTGAATATAGTTTACGTTATACGCTTCTTTCGTCGTTTATTGCGCAGCCAACAACCTGTGCTTCCACGGCAAGTGCAGCTACTACTGCGACACGTCTCACGCAATCTGCGGGAACCCGGACATGCTGGAGGGCAGCTTCGCGGTCTTCCTCCCTTCCAAGGACATCGCGCCTCGCAAATCGTGGAGGCATCCGTGGCGCAGGTATATATATGCGGCGCGCACTTCGTTAATAATGGGCAGGAGCCTCCTCTCACCAATGCCGTACAAAGTTTCCTGCAGAGATCACTCACTCTCGAAAACGTTTGCACCCCTTGGGTCAGTGCTCTGACGAAGTGTAAAAGTAATTAGTCCCTGAGACATACCTTACACGGCAACTGTTGACTACTTCGTCTCCGACGACTTCCTGTGAACTAGCTTGGAGATAACGCAGATGGTAGCCAGCGTTTCGTCCTTCGTTCATTAGCTGTGTTCCCCTGTTCGCGTGGTTCCTTCACCATTGTAATGGAGGACAGCACAGGGGGGCGCAGGAAAGAACATGAAGTAGGGGGAGACAGGATATGACGTAGATATATCCTGCGAGGAATGACGTAAAATAGCCCTAATTGACTCGACCTATATGGCCGACCCATTGATGTTTTTTTTTTCTTTCTTTCTTTCTTTCCTCCGCAGGTCGTACCACAAGCGGCGGAAAGCTAAGTGGGAGCTAGACGACGACTACTGCGTCCAGGTGCGCAGCACGCCCCCTTACGACCGCGGGCGGCGACTGCCCGACCTCATGGACATGGCCGTCTTCGACTTCCTCATAGGTGCGTATAGAGCGCTCGCGAAGGAAACGACTATTTCATCCCTCCCACGGTGCATATACATATAGTATGCTTCAGTGCTCGAGCACACGTCCGCGGACACGAGCTCGCGCTCGGTCTCACCGACAGACTCCTTCTTGCACTCTGACCCTTGCACCTAAACTCGACAGCTTAATAGAAATGCTTACGAGTCAGTACCGCTGGCCTCCTGCAACCCGATCAAACCTCTCGGGAAGATCGGCTTTTGTGCTTTGTGGTTCTTTAAGTATAAGGCATTTGGCATCGACATTTAATTGTCTAGTTCGGTTCCAAGCCGCTGCTATAGCTGCTACTGGAAAACAAAGGCGTTGATTTTTTTTAAGGTAAATATTAGGTTCGATATATGTGTCCTTGACGTGTGTGATACAGCAGGTGATCTATGTACATGCGGACTTGTGTCATTTCGCAGGCAACATGGACCGGCACCACTACGAGACGTTCCTCTCGTTCGGCAACAACTCTTCGCCGCTACACCTCGACCATGGGCGAGGGTGAGCCGCTATATATGCTTGTTCCTTCGGGATTCTACGCGTTATACGGCAACGCCTATTTCCCTCACTTGGTGTCTCCCAAAATTGTGCCTCGTAAAGATAATTGGCTCTCCTTTTTTAATGAGCGCGTGCCTGTTCCTATATGGACATGCTTCCTTGTGCTTCTCCGCAAACGTTGCGAAAGTTGCTGGCGTCCTGAAGAACATATTTTTTTAATGCGAAAGCATTATATGGTTCATGAGGCGGAAAATCCGGCGTAGTCTGCGTTGGCGTGACCACGAGATCGTCCACAAGGTCCAAAAGGTCCACGTGAGCCAATCGAGGCAGTTGATGACGTCAAATAAGGCAAAGTTAATTAATGCAGGTTTAATTAACATACAGTACGTACAATCGTAGCCGCGAGCACCCGCCCGCGCGGCTGTTATCTTGAAAGCCATCGGCGGCGGGGGCAGAGTCCGCCCTACCTGTGTTCTCGCGGCTACGATTGCGTTGATGCGAGCGGCGGGACGAAGCTCAATTCGCTCGCCGCCGCGCTTACTCACTCCAGCGTTTTGACAGCGAGCTTCCGCGGTCATTGGGTGAGATGCGTTCATGTTCGCTTGTCCGTGCGTGACACCATGCTTGTTCATTTAGTTAGTCTGCCTATGTTTACAAGTTTATACAGCCGATAAAACTACTATCCTTACTTCGTATAGCTGTCCACTAATTTGCTATCGCAATCGATGTTTCTTTCGCCGGGCGAAACTGCGACTTTTTCGTTGTCGTCGTCTTCGTCGTTGGTGTCGTTGTTTGTTTATTTATTTTTCTCGTACATGGGGGCGCAGCTTCGGCAAGCCCAACCACGACGAGCTGAGCATCCTGGCGCCGCTGTACCAGTGCTGCCTGCTGCGGCGGTCGACGCTGCGGCGGCTGCTGTCGTTCCACAACGGGCCGGAACCGCTGAGCGCGGCCATGCGTCGCTCGCTGCGCCGCGACCCCGTGGACCCGGTGCTGACGGAGCCCCACCTGAGCGCCCTGGACCGGCGGGTCCAGCTGGTGCTCGAGGTGCTGCGAGAGTGCGTGTCCGAGCGATCGGCCGCCGAGGTGATCATCGTGGACGACGCCTGAAAAGCGCGCGTTCCACTCGCTTCCGCCGCCGGTACGTGATGTGCACGCTCGGTGATGCGAGAAGCGTATGGGCAATTGAGAGCAACCGCGGGGAGATTGATATGAGGAAGCAGGCGTGAGATAAGCACGAAATAAGAATTGAGAAATAAGGAGGAGGAGGCTGGAAGATCGATGAAGAATAGATCTGTCTTTGTACGAAGTAAGTTTAGGTCGTACATTTTTCATTCGTGGCTGAGGTTACATTTGTCATCTGCCCAATACAGAGAGACGGTATCTATCTATCTGTCTATCTATCTACCTATCTATCTATCTATCTATCTATCTGTCTATCTATCTATCTGTCTATCTATCTATCTGTCTATATCTATGTCTGTCTGTCCGTCCGTCCGTCTAATATAACTATGTATCTGTCGGCATATTTGACTTATCTGTATGTCTCTCCTTCGACTGCGCTTCCCTTCTCTTGGTATCCATTCTGTAACCCTAATGGTCCAACAGTTAACCATCCTACGCATTACATGGCCTGCCCAACTCCATTTCTTCCGCTTAATGTCAACTAGAATATCGTCTACCCCCGTTTGTTCTATGATCCACACCGCTCTCTTCCTGTCTCTTAACGTTACTCCTAAGATTTTTCGTTCCATCGCTCTTTGTGCCGTCCTTAACTTGTTCTCGAGCTTCTTTGTTAACCTCCAAGTTTCTGCCCCATATGTTAGCACCGGTAGAATGCAATGACCATACACTTTTCTTTTCAACGACAGTGGTAAGCCACCAGTCAGGATTTGACATGCCTGCCGTATGCACTCCAACCAAATTTAATTCTTCTGTAAATTTCTTTCTCATGATCAGGGTCGCCTGTGAGTAATTGACCTAGATAAACATATTCCTTTACAGACTCTAGAGGCTGACTGGCGATCCTGAATTCTTGTTCCCTTGCCAGGCTATTGAACATTATCTTTGTCTTCTGCATATTCATCTGCAACCCAATTCTTGCACTTTCTCGATGAAGGTCCTCAATCATTTGTTGTAATTCCTCTCCATTGTTGCTCAATAGGACAATGTCATCTGCAAACCGAAGGTTGCTGAGATATTCGCCGTCGATCCTCACTCCTAATCCTTCCCAGTCTAAGAGCTTGAATACTTCTTCTAAGCATGCAGTGAATAGCATTGGAGAGATTGTGTCTCCTTGCCTGACCCCTTTCTTGATAGGTATCTTTCTACTTTTCTTGTGGAGAACCAAGGTAGCTGTGGAATCCTTGTAGATATTTGCTAAGATATTCACGTATGCCTCCTCTACTCCTTGATTACGCAATGCCTCTATGACTGCTGGTATCTCTACTGAATCGAATGCCTTTTCATAATCTATGAAAGCCATATAGAGAGGTTGATTGTACTCCGCAGATTTCTCGATTACCTGATTGATGGCATGGATATGGTCCATCGTAGAGTATGATAATTTATGTATCTGTCCGTCTGTTTATTATGCATGGGTGCGTTCGAGCGTGCGCCTCGTTTCTGAAGGATGAACGTAAACCGTTCGTGTCTGTCAGATAGTGGTCTAAAAGGACGCTGTGAGTAGAGACGCTGTGCACGTTTCTTGCCCGCGCTTTAAAGGGACAAGAACGTGTGTGAAACACTATCTCGTCACTGTAACGCAAACCTGTGATTTTCTTTGGCTTCTATAACGTTTAGCTTTGTACTCTTGTTCTTTGCTTGCACATTGTTTCACACTTAATGGGTCAGTCAGTTTATCACAATTCTGATCCATAGTATAGCTTTCTCGTTGGCTACTCGTTATCTTTGTTAGCTCGGTGAAGACAAAAAAAGCAATAAAAAAATTAAGAAGACATTGCTTATGAGCAGTCTATATACGAAGGGGCAAGCTTTCTGTTTAGAAATTCGCCAGCCCCCTCCCCTCATCCGAAACGGTGAAATCGCAAGACTCCATGTAGATCAGCTGTGCTAACACATGACTAAGTTCCCTTGTGTTTCCTTTTTGCTGCCCGCAGGTCCTGAAACGTCCAGTACATATCAGGTCGCTCTCCGTGGCCAGGATCATCCAATGGACACCAGCGCAGGCTTAGACCGACCAGGACTCGTCCGATGCGATTTCGTCAACCCGCCGCGCCGTCCTCTTCGGAGATGCCTGACCAACTGTGCTCTCGCTGGTCGAAAGTGTTACACGCAGCGCGCCGTGAAGTGGACGCTTGGACGTGCATACTGGACATGTTTCTTGCTTTCTTTGTTATTTCGACGTCCCCGCATTTGTGAAATGATCGAAGTGATTGACAGTACAAGTGAGTTCGCCGCTGGCTTGAACGCTTGCGACGCTCATAGGCTTCGGTTCGCTGCGGCAACCACGTCGTCGACGGGGCAAGCAGACCTTTCCGGGTGGCCCCTGCTGCACGGAAACGTACCGTGTTAGCGACGCATTGCCTGTGCTCCCTCTCGGTAATTGCGCGCAGTGTCGTAGAAGCGCAGCTGCTTGAAGTCATCGCAAGTCATTGAAGTTAAGCCACTGGGTCCATCAGCTGTCGCGCGTGCCGGATATGCGTTATTAATCTTCGTTCTTTCGGGTACTCTGGACGTTTGGCAGCTCTGCAGCTTTCTGTGTTCGAAGGAACGCGCGTCTCACACTATAGACTGAAGGCGTATTCGCTGGCTCGTCTGGTGTTTGGGGCTACTGTGAACGCTCGCTATAACGAAAGTTGTCTAAACTTCAGGCTGCAGTGAACACTCGTTGTAACGAAGTCACCCGTCGCTTAAGCATTACTCGACATAACGTCGCGCCGTCCTAAGATATACTATCACTGGTTAGAATGAAGCACCATTAGCCGAAATGTGGTTGTACTCGGTATTACGTTTATAGTGATCATATACGTATAGCGACATCCCCGCTTTTCTTTTTTTACCGCGATAGCGTTTAGGGCCCCGTGTCGCAGAAAATCCGGCGTCGGCATTGCCGCGCGCGGCCGAGGAAATCATCCCCAACCACGCAGGCGCTCGAAATATATTTTACCACTAAAGTTGCTCACACTTTGCAAGCTGCATTCTTTACAAAGTTATTCCTCGGAATTTTTTAGAGTGACAGCCTACAAACAAATGCCACGAAACAAAACACCGACAGCGCATGCCATTTTATCCTAAATCTTCTCAGGCTGAAATATTAAAGGTGCAAACAATAAAAGAAGGCCGGCCCACGAAAGAGGCCGCGTTTCTACCAGAAAGCGCGCCTGCGTGCATAGCGTTCACCGTCCAGCGTTTCCCGGTAAACATTACGGTTACATATGCTGCAGTTGCCGGGAAGCGTGAGAAACAGTCGAGGATCTTTGGATGCTATCGCGTTCCACTCTTGAAGGCGAAGCTTAAGCGTCCTCCAAATTTTATCAAGACATTCATCATATGCAGTCTTCTTCCCACCTGCTGACTGCGTTCTAACGTTCTAACGCTGTAAAGCGAGGATTAAAATTATCACTCTTTGTTCGCAACGCCACGAAAAATATCTAGTGGTTCCATAATAATTTCTACTGCATTTAAATTTATTCTGGTCTTTGCTTACATGCCGTTTCCGAGGAAACTCTCTGCCGTCCTCTTCCTTGTAGCATGTGCGGCGTATGTGTCATCAGCTGCGCAGTAAAATTTCGTTATAACGAGGTCGATTCGTTCAAACTGCCGTTAAACTCAACGTCCTGCCGCCAGTCCCGCAATGGTATCATTACATTTGTGGCACCTCCGCTTTTGCCGAAGTTCTGCTGGTACCAAAATTCTCGCCGTCTTGTTATTTATATTCGTCGTATATATAATGTGCGTCTGTCTCCTTTGCACTAAACATCTGCTGTAAACTAATTGTGTTATTTCGCTTTTCCAGAGCTGTGCGGCATGCACTATTCAGAATGCCTTCGTTTTTATTGGTTTATCGCTTAGAACGCAACCTTTGTCCGTCCCGCACAGACTTCGTTATAGCGGGGCCATCCCGCTGTCTTCGTTATAGCGAGGCTGCATTGCTACCTTGTTTCGGGCACAGAGGAAACGCGTTTGGTGGCGATTGCCAGGCGATTCCTGATCGAAGTTTCAGCCCCAAGTGGCACCTACTGACATTGGCGCGGTTACCAGACGAATCCGAAAACGGAAGCGCTTGTATTTGCGCCCCCCCCCCCCCCCCCCTTGTGAAGTTGCGTTCAGTCAAAGTTTGTAGCAGAAGTTATTATCCGAACGTACGTCTATGTTATGCTTCATCTGCTACTGTGGGCGTCTTGCGAGTGGCGCGAACTTCTGGCGTAGGATTTAACCATCCCCCGACAAGAAAAGTTGCGCAATGCCAAAGAACGTTTATAAAATTCTCTTTAAATAAACAGCGTCGCGACGTGCCGCCAGGAGTGCTGCTGTTCCCGGTTCCTTCTCCATACGTTAGTGCTAACACGTGCGCACCTGAATAAGACGGTTGCCGAGAGGGAGCATATGTTTCTTAGCTACAGCGTGACGTACGCTTCGGACCTGTGCATTTAACGGCGGTGTTTGCCCGTTTCTCGTCGCTGGTGACGTGCGATGACGTCATTTCCGCCTTTCGCCAAAACCGTGTGTCGTCTCGAGCTGATGTGCGTGTCAGTGTTCGACGTGTGTGTTTCTCCTGCCACCTCGGCATTGGGGTGCGTTACTACCTTGTTTCGCGCACAAAGGAAAAGCGTTTGGTGGCAAATTCCAGGCGTTTCCTGAGCGTGTCGAGAAATAAGATTTAGCCCGACGTGACACCTACTAAGCACACGTAAGATGATAGAATCATGCTTACGTGGGTTGCGGCCACAGTCGGTCGTTTGTGGCCGCTCGCCGGACTTCGATTGAGCAGAGTGTCTACCGGTGCAGAGAAGTGTTACGTTCTCGGTCACAGTTAAGTAGAACGTATATTGCACTTTTCTTGTCTAGGTTTACCGGAACGGAGAGATAACGACTGGCTACGAGGGCACAATTTTCGTTTTTGTATCAGTCGCGAAGTTTATTGAAGGCACAAAAACATCGAGCGTTCGCCGTACTTGCGCGCGTTGTCGCTGCCGTACTGCCGTCAAACTGTGACGTAAGTGCCAGCCACTGTGGCAGTGGCGCCATCTTGTGAAGGCACGTTGAACCAAGCTTATGCACAACAGAACTGTTTCGTCGCGTTTTTTTTTTTTTTTTTTTTTTTTTTGGCTACGCGCATTTTCAAAAGGTGTCGCCACTATTGCACCAAGGCTCTTGGCCAGTCTGACAGGACGACGATGATGATGATGTGCGCATGTAATGTAGCTTCATGCCGGCGCCGCAACAGCGTCACGTGATGCGTCCAGTGCGCTTCACATATCAATAATGCGAGCTCACGGTAGCGCTTGCCTAACAAAAGGTTACACTTTTGCTCAATTTCAGGTATATCTTTTTCTTGTTTACAATACGTTCCTTTTATGATGTCAGTCACGTTTTGTATTTGGATAAAGAGTTCCAATTGAACTCTTGGCAGCTTCGGAGTACACACCGCTACGTGTGACAGCCTCCTCGGTTATTCGAGTTAATTGTAGTTTGTACGTCGAAGATACGAAGCGCCTTTTCGCGAAGCTAACGATAGCATTGCATTTACACAGATTACATCGTGTTATTTCTCCATATCTCGCCGCACAAGGTACTGTCAGTCGGTACGGCGTATTTTATCTTTTGCTTCAGGATGTCTGATTACACTTATCGCACTGCTGATGAGGCATGGCTCCCTCAAAGCTTTTTTTTTTCTTTCTTTTTTGTACCTGTGTGATATAAAGCTCTCTAGTCTAACTGCAACGTTTTTCACTTGTCAGCGCCACTAACGCATGTGCCTGCTGGATTATTGGTAACCGACTGAGGCCGTCCGGTATTGTTGGCATAATTATTGGCAAACCACATGTTGCTTGTGACGTCAGTGGCACATGATATTATTTTTAATAGTTACGCGCGTCATACAATTTCATTGAAATTCGCCTCGAAGATTACGTGTTTTGCAGGAGTTGCGAGGTGCGTGGCGATTGCTGGTGGAGCTGAAAACCGCTCGCCGGGTATACATTTCACAAAACCGCAAAACCCGCGAGCTCTGATTGTGACGTCATCTGTAGGTAGGCCGACGCTTAAAGACCATGCCTTGGAATGAACATCGCGCTGAGTGTTGCACGCTTCCCCCATTGAACTGTATCGGCCGTCTGTCGACCTACACGTTTGAATTCACTTCACACTTTTTAATTCACACTTGTGAAAGTGCGTAGGCCTTGAACTATCTAGATGGCATTGATATACAGCACGCTTGGCAGTTCGTGGAACTACCGACGACGGCGTTATCTTTAGAAGCTTAATCGTTTCGGGCACTTTCGTATGCTCGGCAAGTCCAATCAATCCTTTCGAAGGAAAAAAAAATGTCCCAACGTGGAAGCCAAACTGTGAATTCAGTTGAGAGGAAGTGTGTTTACTGTACGAGCGTGAGTGTTTGGTGCGTGCGTGCCTTTGCTGTGAGATTGCGTGAAGACCTCTGTGTGCGCGTAGTGTGGCAGTCGCATGGCATCGGCCACAACCCTTGTTCTTGCATTTATCGCGTCCTCCACCAGGTGCGCTCGCATTCGCATGTTCCTCTATACGTCGACGTGTGTGGGCTGACGTTTTGTTTTTATAGAGCTTCACTGATAAACGAATGGTCAGTGTTTATAAGGTAAGGCGTGTGTGTTTCTGAGTGTATCGACGTCTCCTCTTTTTTGTCTCAGCATCGCAGAGTCTCTCAGAACTCGTGTGTTCAAAGAGTGTCACGTTGAAACGCACTGCAATGGTTGTGTACAGGCACAGTTCGAACTGTATTTTGTGGGTTTTTCGGCGTGCGGTGTATAGTACGTGTCCCATGGATGAGCGACAGCGTCGGTGTAGAAGGAACACTTGTGCCGTCTCAGCTCCGTTATATATGTTGTGCGTGTGTGTGCGTACTCGAACCCCGTTCAAAGCCCCGAAAATACGCGCCTTATACGTGTACAGCCGATGTTGGTTCTTCGAAGGCCTTCCTCTCGCTTCTCTCAAAGCCTCCCGGTGACAATCGAATATATCGTCTTTCTTGCTTCGTGAAGCCTCGTATGCTATAATTACAGTGTCCGGGACCTTAACTTTGTAGCGGAACGTCATAGCACACAAGGAATGCTGTCCTGGTACTGCACGTGGTACACGGGCTAAGCGTTATACTCTACAGCATGCGCAGACAACTCGAAAAGCGTGGATCTGCGCAAGCTTAGAACAATTGTGTGGCTCCAAATGGTTGCTTAGCGTCTGATATTTTTTTTTCATACAATGCTGGAGATTATACTGCCCTCCCTCTACTACAACCGATGTCGTCTAGCTTTCGAGAGATGAACTTGACCGGTCAGACGCAAAGGTGCTATCCCTAGCAACCCTTAAGGCAGGGCCAATGTGGGCCCAGTGTAGAACCAACGCGAGCCACCGTCGTCCCGTGTAGGGCCTACATTGGCATTACCTTGCCTTCTGTCACAGTGTTAGGCCTACGTTGGCTTCGCCTATACTGTGAGATACTCGCCTATTCACTATACTGAGATTGCGAGGACGTCAGAAGTGGTTGTGCATTGGTGCGCGAACCCGTGTACGGCGTGCCACGTACTCGGAGAGTATTCCCAATGGGCTATGACTCTCCGGTGCCTCCGCCATTGCGTCCTGTTGGTGGCTGGAAAAAAAATGTGACGGTGGTATACATATCTCGCGCGCGTATTGGTTGCCGGCCCCAGGCGTTGTTCGACCTGTGGGGTGGTAGCCGTTGGAAGCCAGTGTTGTATAGTATACGCGTCTGTCGCTAGGGGCTACCATACATGTACCCTTTATTTTTTTATTTTTTGGTTGGTGCACTTAGCCAACTTAGTTCATCTGTGGCTGAGACAGGGACACTAAGGAGAAACACTAAAGACTTGAGAGTATAGACGTGGCGTATGGCTTCTAAAGACTGTTCGGCATCGCTCTGGCTAATGATGTTGGTCATTTGCCGCTAATCTGAAAGACTAAACTTCCCTGTCTGAATGTCGTGCCGAAAAACCCGCGCCGGCGATGTCTCTGTGACGTCATAGGTTTCCCAATATTGTCCTCGCAATTCGATTCTTCCTGTTCTTTTAGGGGGAAGGGGGGGGGGGGGTTAAAGTGTTCTCCCAAAAGCATTGCCAGGTTGAGCATTCGCCTACTTTCGAGTGAAATGTAGTCTTTCTTTATTAGAACAATCACACGAACGCCACCAGACGCTGCGAAATCCGATGACGTCAGAGAGAGTTGGTGCGCAAACTTTACGATGGCGTCGCCATCGGCGTTTTTGCTTATTCGTCCTTTCCTGCCAACGGCGTCACAGATAATGGCGAGAGTGATCTATCTTGTATTGCAGAAGTGTTATCTATATCAATCTTGATATTCAATTAGTGTTTTTCTTTTGTGTCCCTTTGAATGTATGCAGAAGCTGTGATACGGTGGTGCATATCGCCGGTATACCGGCTCACTAGATCTAACTCCAACTACCTATGAGTTTCAAATATAGAGTTCGCCCTACACGTAAGATGCTTAGACAGAAAAAAAACTAATTTACCTTGAAAGTCCTTTACAAAAGCGCGCGTATGCAGGACACCAAACGCTCACAGCACTTTGTGGCCACTGGACTGGGATAAAAGTGAGGGTGCTGTAATATAGTTTAGTCTACCCGTATAGGCGTATTACAATTTACGTAATACAGCAAAACGTAGACGGGAGCAGCAGTGCTGGTGGCTCCATCTTGTGACTTAGAGTTCAATTAAAGCTCACGTGCGGGATTATATATTGCAACTAAGGATTACTATTGGCACATGCACCAGCATAATCATTCGCATATCGTGACTTTTTTTTGCGAGAAGTCTTGCAACGGAAAAGCTTTCGTAACGAATTGTAGTTCTCGCGGGATCGAATCCCGGCCACGGCGGCCGCATTTCGATGGGGGCGAAATGCGAAAACACCCGTGTACTTAGATTTAGGTGCACGTTAAAGAACCCCGGGTGTTCTAAATTTCCGGAGTCCCCCACTACGGCGTGCCTCATAATCAAATCGTGGTTTTGGCACGTAAATCGCCATAATGAAAAAATGATGAAACGAATTGTAGTTCAACAAACCACCAAAAGGCGTCGCAACCAGCGCTTCTTCTGCCATCCCCGTCTTCCGTGTTCCGCCATTCCGTAAACTCCGATAAGTGCATGGACAGGATATAAAGTCTCAATATCGGAGTGTACTATAACGGCGTCGTTACACCCGAATCTAAGAATACTTTGTGACTGCTTAAAGTCATCCTGTTGAAAAATGTGAGAGAAACTTCAGCTTGAACGATTTCTTTTCCCCTCTTATTTACCCGGTTACCTCGACTGGGCTTTATTTCGACGAGGAACAAGATGAAATATACTACAGGGGTTTTACTATGCTTTCGCCACATTTTGTGTTCTTCGCTCTCTTTTACTAACATCATTCGCACAAGACACTACTATAGGAATACTTTCTTTCCTGGCAACATCAGTATATTTTCACTTGACAGACTCACCACCAATCAACAACAACCACTGTAATGTCAGGAAACGTTTTCTACGGCCACTGCTGACATGAATTGAATGCTGTTCGATGCGAGTTGTTAATAAGCTAGAAAAAATGTGTGGTATTGGGGGTATAGAGGTGCCCCACAAGTGTTTTCACCGCTGAAGTTCGTCACTTATTCGTACATATTTTATAGTATAACAAATAAAACGGGCATAGCGCTGTAAGCTTCGTTCGCACGCCATTGAATTGATCGCCGGAATTCGATCAGGCCCGCAAATGGAACGCCGTCAGGCGAGACGACGTTTCTCCTACATGGAATGCGTTGAAAGAGCCACTTATGTCATATCATGTTAAATATACGTGTTTTGTGACATCTGCGTCGCTCCTACTGTTATACTGCGTGCTTAACTGGCATGTCACGACATGTGTACCAGTTTCAGTTGGCACATGACGATGGTGCGCAAA
This sequence comes from Dermacentor silvarum, assembly GCF_013339745.2. Lineage (NCBI taxonomy): Eukaryota > Metazoa > Arthropoda > Arachnida > Ixodida > Ixodidae > Dermacentor > Dermacentor silvarum. The sequence goes on along the minus strand of NC_051158.1, from coordinate 28,470,324 downwards.
CCATGTCAACTGATGTGCAGCTAGCTGTTCGATTGCGCTTCTCTTCCGTTTCTTTTTTTTTTCTCGACTGCTTACTGCTTTTTGTCATGTTCTTGGCGTAACGACACTCTCCCGCGACCGGCCGATGACAATGCTGGCACTATCAGTCATACGTGGTGTAGACGTAGATATTTTCTGTTGCTCTAGCTCCTCCGAGCATCTCTCTTTCAAAATAATGTGGCACTGAAAATGGAAGCGTTGATCGAAGCTTTTTCTGACGCTCGGTGCTGCCTTTCAGGTCGGGCAGATGACGCGTTGGCGCCAAGGGACATGTTTACCCGGGGCGCGTGCGTTTGCGGCATCGTGCTCCTGATTGGCCGACGCTAGCTGTGCCACTCCCGCTCCAGTGTCACGTTCTTGTGACGCAGAGTGTGGGAGACGCTGCCGGTCAGATACCGGCAGGCGCGCGTTAGGTCCTTGATGTTTTGTGTTTGCGAGCTTTCTTTTGTACGGTTACCACGCGGGCAAGAAAAGAGCGTTATTTCGTGACCGCTGCTTTGTCCATAAGCTAGGTATGTATGTCTGCGCCATATCTGACGGCGATCGCGGCGCCACGTAGTGTGATCATTGCAAGACAGCGAGTTCTGGACTGTCCTACCGCGTGATGCAACACGTCACGCGTTGCTGTCGACTTGCGAGAAGGTTTGCGGCGCGCAGCAGTCAATGAAGAATGACTCAAATACCTCGATTTAATGGAGGCAGCGTGTAGAATAGCCTGATCGACGGAACCATGACCTCTGTTGTGCTAAATGCGGCTGGTGGCGCCATAAGCGTAGTCAGATATGGTGACTCTGTCTGCTTTTTTTTCCCAACGTCAGTACGAAACGGACACTGCATATCTTGATAAGGACGTTGCCTGGAATCTGGTGAAACCATATCACTTCCTCGAGAGGGTGTTATATGCCTCATGCATCTTCGTCTCAACTCTCCATGCTGGTCCTGGAGCTTTCTCGAGTACTACTGTAAAGATGGGGATGTGTCGGGCCAACCTTGTACGATGTACGGCCAATGTAGCCCGACATTGGGCCTACATCGGTTTTGTTTCCTGGGCTGCTAGTATCTGTCATCGCATGAAGCGCGCAGCTATCCGTAAAAGTGCAGTGGTGTTTATTTTCTACTGTTTTTTTTTTCTTCTGCGGAGTTTCTCTTTTTTTTCATTTCGGTGAACTTCACAGAAAGTGGGCGCCATTTTTTCTCCACTTGGCGCACGCTACTTCATTTCCGCTTTGGTACATGGCAGGGGGGATTTCTTGCGTTCACGGAAGTTTACAACCTCCATTTGAAGGGTTTATTGTATACACTTGTAACGACGTACGTGAATATAATATACATATGTCTATTTTGTACAGAGGTGACAAATAAAAGATATATGCCACTGTTGAGATTCCTTGTGCGTCCGAGTGTCAATTAGATCAAGATCGTCGCCCCTTTTTTATTTTTTTATTCGAACCTGCGGCATTGCAATACTGCAAATCTGCGGCATAAACGAATACTGCAAATCTCGATTTAACAAAACTTGATTTCACAAGGTTCCTGGATCACAAAGTGTCGTCGAGTTCCCGGCGCATATTACAAAACCTGATAACGTAGAAAACATTGAAACGACGAAATGAACTCATCGTCTCGCCTGGTTTAGCGAAATTTAGGAAGCGATGGGGGGTGGGGGGTGTATTGGTGAGAAGCAGCATACACACAAAGCCAGTTGTATTCAACGTGCTTCTACAATTATTCAAGTGTTGCTGCAATAAGCGCCAAATCATGCCAGCTGCTGAGTCGCAGCCAAGTTGACACGTGTGTGTACCCAATGATATGTCCGCGATTCCCGCTTGTCCGCGCAAACAAACAATGGAATTTTCCTCCCCGCTCTTGAATATATATATATATATATATATATATATATATATATATATATACCTCGACTGGGCTTCGACTGGCACTGAAAAGGGAAGCGTTGATCGAAGCTTTTTCTGACGCTCGGTGCTGCCTTTCAGGTCGGGCAGATGACGCGTTGACGCCAAGGGACATGTTACCCGGGGCGCGTGCGTTCGCGGCATCGGCAATAACAATATATATATATATATATATATATATATATATATATATATATATATATATATATATATATATATATATATATATATATATATATTGTTATTCGCATAAGTGCTTTCGAGTTACCCAGGTTCTCGACTTAAGAGGAGTTGGTAGGCAATCGCCTTGACAAAATCATTTTTCCGGTTTTGATACCAAAACACATAATATGTCTAATAATGAATATATGCTCCAAATTTCGTGCAGAAATGAGCGCTATAAGTGCTTTAAGCATGACGCTGAAGTTACTGAAGTTACCGCCACCCTATAAGGTTCAGCTTGGCTTCAGAACGAGTTGACACAACTCCGTCTTCCAAAAAGCTAGAAACACGAAAAAGAAATTTTTGTTTCTTTTACAGTTTAGATTTGTGGCTTTGTAACTGATTTTAGCTTTTTCAGTGTTTAAAACATTCACTAAAAAATGGCACTTTCACCGAAGCATCAATTGCGATAGTAAATTAGTAGAGTAGTAATATACGGAGTAAGGATAGTAGTTTTATCGGCTGTATAAACTTAGCCACATTCGCTTACTAACTGAATTAACAAGCATGGTGTCAGAGCGCACTAGCAAACATGAATAGATCACACTCGATGACCGCAGACAACCACTCAAAACGCTGGCGTGAGCAAGCGCGGCTGCAGCAGCGAGCGAAGGTTCGTGGGTCTATCGCTTCAGCGGAAACTGAGCGGCGAAAGCACAGCGCATACAAAGGTAAGAGCCGTGTGGAGATCGCTTTTAAGATACGGTGCGCGCGACAGCGCGCGGCCGCGCAAAGTACAAGTACGTAGTTTCTAGCAGAGGAGAAGCCGCACCCCCTCCCTCCCGCGCTGCCATCCCGCTTTCCTTCTTTCGCGTGGGAGATTGAGTTGCCAGTTCCCCTTACGCCTGGTCGTAAGATACGCGTTTGGTGCCGCAGCTAAACGTCGCCTCCGCTCCCTCCCTCCCTCCCTCCCATCCCCCCACGGCCTTTCACACGACGTAAGACTTCGCATTTGCTCTCCGCCGTGCGTTCGCTCTCCGTGAAAGCGCGCGTCCCTCACGCGCTTTCACTCGCACATACAGCATACGGTGCGCGGCAACGATTTTATCGCCCTTGGACTTTATACGGAACCTCACGGTGACGCCGACGGCAAAAATCCGCTTGGACTGTCCATATAATTGCTATCGCAATAAAATGACGTTACTGACCGTTGGCGGCAGCACGCTTGTTTGTGCACGAGTGATATTGTTCGTCGTAGTTGAAGTCCTTTTTTAAAAATTTAATACATACAGGGTTGTCGTGTTCATATGCATCACTCAGAAGACAGGCATGCTTCATTTAATTCTCATCAGAGCTGAAAAATAAGCGCCGACTCTAAGACACCTGTTTGTTACCCTGCGTCAACTACGTGACTATATACATAACGTGGCCAAGCCGAGCTCACAAGGGCGAGCCCCATGAAAATCGCTGGCATCTCGCTGCAGTTATTCAAAAGCAATCCCAAGAGCAAAGCTAGAGTAATTGCCAGCAAGGATTTTTGCAAACGAATGACTGGTAATCGACATGGGAAATTACGACCGTGATGAATTGCGGGCTTGTCGCTTCACAGCACCTATAAACGCGATTTCTGTAATGCACCGTTATTTTTTTATTGCGATAGCAATTATATGGACACTTCAACCGGATTTCTGCCGTCGCCGTGAGGTTCCCTATAGATAAGATCTTCGCCGCGCGCCGTATGCCCGAGCGGAGCGAACGCACTCAATCTCCCACGCGCAAGCAAGGAAGCGGGAAGCCAGCGCCGGAGGGAGCGGGGGGGGGGGGGGGGGGGGCGCACTTCTACTCTGCCAACAACCGCGCTCGTCGCTCGCTCGCACCGTCGCTTATCTCCACACGGCTCTGACCTTTATGCGCCGTGCATTCGCCGCTCAGTTTCCGTTGAAGCGATAGACCGCACGTACAGCGGTGAGCACTGTTAGGGTGAACACGCGAGCGCGTGGCCGACGGCACTATCAGCGCCGCGTAACAGCCATCGTTGGAAACATTGCACATGCGCAGCATGTGCTTTGCGAAACACTCTTTCCACCGCGCGCATCACGTCATCGATACGCTTGTTCGTCGTCTGCTAGCCGCATTTTTTGTTCGCTGAGCTGATACCTTCTGCATTTCAAGGTCCATCTGGATTGAAGATTGGCGCGTGAAGGAAAAAAGTGAGTGTAAGAGGGATAATTATTAAACTTTTTATTCAAGAAAATTGCACTTTTGCAATTCAAGTTAAACAAGACCATGAGAACAAATATAAAAACATGAGCAAATCTAATAGCGAGTCATGTGACCACTTACAGCAACGACTGCAGCTATTCTGGACGGTAACGAGTCGTAAAGGGATCGAACATATTCCCGATAGGCTTTCAGCCTTTCCCACTCGTTGCTGACTTGCGCCCACAACTGGTCCGAAGTCGCGGAATAAAGGGGCTTCCTTGCCAAAGAAGCTTTCAGACGGCCCCACACGTTTTCTATCACATTCAGGTCCGCTCCTTTCGGAGGCCATTCCAGTAGCTGCATGTGCTGCTCCGCCTGGAACTCCTTGACAGCCCGCGCCGTGTGTATCGGTGACCGGTCCTGTTGGAACAGGTAATCACCGTCTGGGAATAAACTGCTCGCATATGGCAACAGCACATTGTTCAAAATGTTGCAGTATTGTTCCGACGATAAGTGTCCACGTATACGTTGCAGGGGCCCTAAACCATATCTTGAAACAGCACCCCACACGTTCACACTCGATCTCCCACTGGCAGAAACACCTTGCACGTTGTCCGGGTCGTTCCTGCGTGGCATTGTGACGTTAACTAAAACAATTGCTTTTCAAAGCAGGAAGTTTGCCTCACCGTGTGCCTGGTAGTCTCCAAACACGCAATCTTTGGTCTTGTCGCGTCGAAAACGTCGACTCATCCGAAAAGATGACGCGACCCCACTCTTCTGATGTCCATGCTTCGTGCAGCTCAGCGAACTGCCGTCGTGCGTCCTTGTTTGCCGCCGTTAGTAGTGGCTTCTGCGCTGCGACGCGACTGCGAAGGCCCGCAGTACGCAGGCGACGTCGAACAGTGGTGTCCGAAACGTCCAAATCCAAGTCCTCGCGTATTGCTGGGGCTGGCAAGAAAGGGTTACGAACAGCAGCTGCAACTATGAGGGCGTCTTCATCGTCTGTGGTAGCTTTAGGGCGGGGCGCGCGGGGTGCATCCTGAATGCGACCTTCATACTTGTAGGCTTGAATTATCCTGTTCACAGTCTTCAGGGGCCTATTAACTAAAGCGCCAATATACCGCTGGGAATAATCTTTCAGGGAAAGATCGACAATTGAGCGCCGTTCATCATCGGGAACCCTAGCCATAATACGATCTGGCGACATAATGAACGGCTGCGAAAGATGTTTGGTTGTTTTATATACGGCGTTGCATGCACAACAACTTTGAAGGGAACGAATAGACACGCCCCCATAGATATACAAGTTTTTTTGTCTTGTTCTGTTCAAGCACAGATGTTTAAAGAAATCTTAAAATGCAGGATGCATGGGCTTAGAAAACAAAAATGCGGCTAGCAGACGACGAACAAGTGCATTCATGACGTCATGCGCGCGGTGGAACAATTATTTCGCGGAAGGCGTGATGCGCATGCGCAATGTTTCCAGTGATGACCGTAACGGGGCGCTGACAGTGCCGTCGGCCACGCGCTCGCGTGTTCACCCTAACAGTGCTCACCGCTGTACCTTCGCTAGCTGCGGCGTACGCTTGCTGCCAGCGTTTTGAGAGTCGTTGTCTGCAGTCATTCAGTGTGATCTATTCATGTTTGTTTGTGCGCGCTCACACCACACTTGTTCAATCAGTTCGTAATAGTCGGGCCACATTTTCCAACGCACGCTACACATGCAATGCTGCCCGGGTCGGCAGTGCAGCGCTACAGGTGTGTCCCTTCGCACGCGCTGCCCACGGGAAGCGCTTCTCATCAACACCACCGTTTCACACGCGCCTTCTCGTGGTCATCGAGTCTCTCTTCATGTCGGTCTACTTACACCGCAGCACACCTGCTTACTTAATCAGCTCATGTTTACTACAATTCATATTGCTACCAAAGCCGCTCACCTTACTTCGTATGTCATTGCTGTGTTGCTATCGCATTCATTGCTTCGCCCTTAGGGCGAAACTGTGACTTTTTTTTTGCTTACAAAAAGGAACAGTATCTCCGCAAATAACAAAAATTGCAGTGCGAAATTTCGCCCAATTGTTCTAATTTGTAGTGTGCATCTACTAAACTAAAACAATCTTGTTATCTGAATTGGGTATTTTCACACAAAAAAGTTTGCCTTCCCAAATTGCCCTTATAGGAGTTGTCAAGGTTGAAATTTTCATTTTGAAGGAAATTACAATGTCAATGTTACTCTTTTAGTTCGGTCAAAAACCAACTTTTTGAACAATATTTGACAGAGGTTTCAGCGCACCAATTGCTTTAGTTTTTTTTTATTTGCTTAACAAAAGTACTAAAATAGATAGATAAAAAGGGTTATAGTTACAACAATTCTCCGTAATTTCAAACAAACCTTAGTGTGCTTATTCAGCAATGTCCTTACTGAACACCTGCACATTTTGAAACTTTTTTAGTTGCGAGGGACTTGACAAAATTACGAAAATCTCTGACGTCCCGTATGTGCCTACCACCCCCTGCCCCCCTCAACGAAATCATTCTCGAGTCCCATCGAGATCGTTAATGTGTAATTGTAATTAAATGAAAGCATGGGGTCCTTCCTCTTGTACAAATTGATGTAGTGTCTCGGGGAACATGCATTCACAACCCAATGCATATATATATATATATATATATATATATATATATATATATACGCATTGGAAGCGAAGAATATTTATAACCTTCGTATATATACGAATGAACCGACGATTATGGTCGAGTTATCCGGCAGGTCGAATTAAGCGAGCTGCAGAAAAAAAACAGATCGCTGACTCATATGGCAACTATAGAATCAGCCAAATACTTGCCTGATTCTAAGACGCCTCCGAATCAAGCGGGCGTAAAATCTGACGTAGAAATTACATTAAAGCTCCCCTGAACAACAGCGAAATCTAAAGCACACCCGAATTTTAGCAAGAAATATGGGTAAGGGTCTAACACGTGTTGCACAATGGCGGCTGCTTTCCTACAGCCAGCTTCGCCGCACGATATGTTTACAAACAGCTTCGCCGCAATACATTTGGGTTATGCGGTAAAGCATACGAATGCCACAAACGCGGTTTTTGTTAAGCATCAGATTGCACCATGAAGGCAATTTTCAGCCAAGTTTTCTTGGGAAGGGAAAGCAGCACGTTAGAATTGTGTAAATGCCGTAATCATACATTGTGAGCTACGGTTATTGGAGGGACAGCCTTATATGTCTCATCGTGCAGTCGACCTTGAACGTCCTTGAGCGAAAACCGTGTCGTCGACGCGAAATCGTACAGGCGAGTTAAAGGCAGTTAGAGTGGACCAAAGCATGACTAGGCATGAGTGGACGACTAAGCGAATTAAGGAAAGATAATAAACCGAATTGAGAGGAATCAAAGCGAATTCAGAGGAATCAATGTGAATTGAGAGTAATTAAACAGAATTAAAAGTACTCAAAGCGAATTAAGATGGATTAAGGGAATTAAGAAGGATGACAAAGCGAATAAAGAGGAATCAACGCGAATTGAGAGGAATAAAATCGAATTAGGGGGAATCAAAGCAAATTAAAAGTAATCAAAACGAATTAAGATGGATGGCTAAGTGAATTAAGAGGAATAAAAGCGAATTAAGGTGATGAATCAGCGCATTAAGAGGGATGACTCAGCAAATTAAAGTGATGACTAAGCGATTAAAGTGGATGACTCAGCAAAAAATTCTTTTTTTTTTGGTCATCACGCAAGTACGATAGCTCCTTGCGAGATAAAGCGATAGACAATTATGATCTGATGTTTCAAAATAAACTGTTGTAATTAAGTCAGCGTTCGTGTGTCTCGCGTCTACTTCTAGTCCTCGTCTTGTGTGCTAAGAGCTTCAATCTTGCTAATGCTATTCGTTTGTTGTTGACGAGCACGCAGACGCCGGCAGCATTGCAGTTGAGTATACAAGTGCTGGACTCTCATTCCAGTACTATGCACGCCTTAGTAGCAAGAGCAATGTGTCAATAACTGCATCTTTTCAAAAAATGTGGTTGATCCCTCTTATATAGGAATCGGTATAGAACACGAAAGTGAAACGTGTCTTCACAGAAGTAGTGTAATGTTTATTGCACATTGATATATAATGTCTATTGGTGTTCTGTGGCTAAAGCGCCCTTAGGCGTTGATGCACCCACGCTGACGCCTGGTGGCACGTCTCCTCCATCACGACTACCAACGTCGATGACCATGAGCAACCGTCGTGCATATGGAAGCTGCACTACGCTGCACACGCTAGCACAACGCGAAAGACGAAGCACGTAACTGACACACTAATACAACGCGCAAGACAAAGCACGTAACTGAATCGTCACCGAGTCAAATCAGCGCGTACAGCGCGTCGTAATTGCAGCCTCCGCGATCAACTTCAGAAACATTTTCAGAGCTAATTGCGGAGGCCACGCTCCGCTGTGCTGAGTACGGTGAACGCCACCTAGGTGGCGTTGGTAGTGCTTCTTGATGCCAGCGTCCCTTCGAATGCTGGCATCGAGTCGTCGTAGTGCTGAGACCACCGAAGCGTTCACTGTCGGTGCGCGTTAGTGTCATAATGCAGTACTTCTCTTTTCTGCTCGTAGGCGGCGGCACCGCCCCGAGCAAGAGCGCGGGTACACGGAGAAGTGTTAGATATATAAGGCGCGTCTGTGTCGCTCTCTGCAAATGCGTTTGTGGCGCAATGGGTTAAACGCTCGGCGATCTATCGTCGCGGACCGAGAGGTCGTGGGTTCGATTTCCAGATTTTGCATGTTTGTGGAACTTTTTCTATGTTCGTGTACATTGTAAGCTGACGTATTTCCGTGACGGAAATACGTCAGTGAAGTCTTGGTGGACCCCGGCATAAAACACTTTCGTGTTAAAAAGGTACGTCATGTGTCTGTCTTCGCCTTCAAGTCGTCTTCGGGATAACATAAGTGACCCTGTGAATTTTTTGCTTGAGAATCTTCCCAGGGTTGGCCGAAAATAGGCGAGTTAGAAGGTAGATGACTTGTGTTCGACGCATTCGCTGCGCCTAAGCTCCGTCGAGACATGCTGCCACTAAAGGGGTCGCTATTGGGATCACAATAAGGGTCAGGCGCGCGCGTGCTGGCTTGTCAAGTTCGAAATATCTGACGAAGACCAATTTTGGAATCGAAATAACGAAAGTGATGGGCATATAGAAATGCACGGGCGCAGGCCAGGACCTTCAAAGAAGATAGAATTAGCCGAAAAAAATTAATTAAAAGGAGTCCAATTAACGGAAGTATTGTATATCACATTCGTTGTGCCAGCTGTGTTTGCCAGCTTAAGCTGTGCTAGTGCTCTGCAGAGATGCAGCAAGAACAAGGGGGCATTGCATCACTTTCGGGAACGTCAGTTTCAGGGGACGCTGCTGCACTGGCGGGCAAACGGCCCGTTGCGTCAGTGAGCTGTCGTGCCAGACAACACATTACATAAAAGAGAAATTACAGCTTAATATGAGTGACAAGAATGTGGACCCGATGCTTCGTTCACATCTATGTTGTGCACTGCCAGAGTTGTGATGCGCTTGGCTATATTATTGGCAAGTGAGACACCAACACCATAAAGGCTATTGGTGTTTAAAAATTGCAAGGTCAGGCGACCATTGACCAAGCCGAGCTTCGTTTCGTCACCCGTCAGTGTTGCCAGACTAAGTTCTGCGAGCTTGGTGCGGGAGGCGTATGCGGTTTAACGTGCGATGCATAAATTGAAGGTCGAAAATTTGGAGCGCTTATACTTTGAAGGGACAAGGTACAGTCGGCGTCAAAAGTGCATGGACAGCGGGACTTGCGAAAAAGCCGAACATTTCGGCATCCAGGTATTAAGATTTTCAGCTTGCACTATAGTAAGCTCGAAAATTACAGTGTTGCACAGTTTTCAATTGTTCCGGTCACAAACTGCTTAGAAATTTCGTCGGAATTTTGGCAGATACCAATTCCGTAAACCTTTTGACGCCAGCTGTACCATCGTGGATACAGAGCGAGTGACCCAACGGACTTGTTGCAAGGAATCGACGTTTTAATACGACAGACGTCACACGTCGCGTCGCCTCCATTTCAGTCGAATCAGTCATTCGGTTTGGCCCGGCTCTCTTCGACACCCGTTCACTCGGCGCAGCGTGTATCGTCGACCGAACGTACGCGCTTCAGTGCTTTCCCACGTGACAAAGGCGATCCCGCTAATGATAGCGTCGAGGTGAGCGCAGCGACTGAGTAAAGCGTCGTCCTTCTGCTGGCCTTCAGCCCACGATGGGAGGCCGCGGCTTGCACAGTATGGCGACCGCGGTCATGAACGCGCCGAACGCGAGCGTCACGGCCACCAGGGGCACGGCCGACTCGATGCCCTCTCGCGACAGGTCGGGCAACCAGCCTAGGCGCAGCAGGCGGGGTACCTTCCGGGATGGAGACGCGGAAGCCGACCTGCGAGCGGGAAAAGTCCACTTGACCAGAGAGTTTAATTTATATACAAAAATTACCAGAACGAGGAGCTGAAATACAGGGTGTTTCACTTGGGTCAAACATTAAAAATGTGCAAATGCTACGTAGCTGGACAGAACCAAAGTAATGTTTGCGGTCGCTCGTAGATATTCAGATTATTTTTTTGCATTCCGCCTAATTAAATAATTAGTCTTGATTAATTAGTCAACGTCTCAATTATTATAATTATATTAAATGTCAGTGAGAAAATTGTAGAGCAATGTGTAGAACTCCCGATACAGCTTTCTGTTGCTCAATACGTGCTACATAGAAGTGTTTTTTTCCGAGCGTGAAAGATGCCCGTGAATACACGCAAAGTGCCTCGAGCGGCCAGTCGCGCGGCAATTTTGCGTGTATTCGCGGGCTTCCCTCACGAATCGGAAAGTGGCCGAATCAGAAAGTCATTGCCCTATTTTTCTTTAAACTAAGTTACGACTGTAAATGTGAAGTCAACATATCCATTCCCGGGGATGGACCTTTCTTGGACCCATAGAGTTCTATGCTTGGACCGGCCCGGCCTTGTCTGTCGTTAGCTCCGCGGCAGGGCGCTGCTGTCAGTTGTTGAAGATGGCGGTTCTGCTTCACACGTCCGTGGCATACGAGCAACAAAGTGTGACTTATTTTCTATGTCGCAATTGGGGACGAACGCCCATCGAAATCCACAGGGTAATGCAGCCCACGTGTGAGGAAAGGTGTCTCGCTTTGAGAAGTGTGAGGGGGTGGTGTTCCGAGTTCGCAAAAGGCCGTGAGGACTGATGGAGGACGAAGAAGCCAAGACAGCAGTCCGACGGTAGTTCCACAGTCAGCCGGACGATTTCTACCACAGGGGCATCTCAAATTTAGTTTTACGATGGGACTAATGTCTGAACCGGCGTGGGGACTATGTGGAAAAATAGTGTAAGGTACGTAAAATTGTATACGTATATTTGTAATTATCTGTATGTACCTTATTCCGGCTAATAAAAAATAGGGGGCAAAGACTTTCTGACAGGCCCTCTAGCTGACCTCTTTCCCGGCAACTTGTGTCACAGGGTGTCAGTGGTCAAAGAGGTAGTGCATCGGGGCTTCCGAGCTGGGGGAAGCGCGTTGGAAACCAACCGTTGGGCCAGCTCGGGTCACTGGGTATAATGTGACGCTGGGTATGTGCCGTTTTTCATAATAATCATTATATAAACGCTTCTATTAAGCGAGAAACGTTACAGTTTCGCTACTTGTGACACTTGACTTGCGCCCCATTTCCACTGAATGTGAACCCGGTGTCATCTCAGTAATTTGCGGATTCTGGAAAACATTGAAGATAGCTACCGCAGGACATTCTTGAACACTTTAAGGAGTAATTTTCTACAAAAGCGGTAATAAACGTGCACAAATTAAACATTTATAAATAAACGCCTCATCAACAATTACACACCATTCTTTATAAGACATAATGCTAATTGCATTATTAATGTCACCAATGATCTATAATGAATGGATGCACCAAAAAATGTTTTCTTTTTTGATAAAGTCCAACTCGTATGGCTATTGTGCCTGTGGAATTCCGAGAAGTCTCAAACTGTGTGATATTATTGTCTGACTGAATGCGTGACGGTACAGTTCCGTGGCGCCAGAGCAATCAAGCAGAGTGATGATGCAGTAGATATCCATGTACGTGTGAAACAAGTCGCTCATTCATATATCGTGTCGAGCTTCGCCCGCACTCCTGGCCGTAGGCCCCCTCGTCGGCGGGCTCGGCGCCTCCACAACACCAAGTCCTAAACAACCTGTACTGTAATACCTGCACTTTACCTTACGGTGACAGTATAGAGGGTTTGCACTGACGTCGTCCTATAACCGCCATGTTGGAGGACCAGCACGGTGAGAATTAATCTGCGTCTGTTGGGCGTCACGCGGGATGGATGGCGGTTCTGCTGTGGTTCTGGCACAGAAGCCAAGCAGCGTTCCGACCGCTTCTCTATTACATTCAAGTAGGTTACCCGTGAAATCGAAAGCCACGAACTTGACGTGAACCTAGCGGCCATGCTGGTGGACCAGCACGATTAGAAGTTGATTCCTGACGTCATGTGCAAGTTGTCTATATCGCCGAGAAGGCCGATACGTGCGGGAACATATACCGGATTAGGAATAAAGAGCAGCCTATACCTGGGAGCGGGCATCGACGTGCGGATCCTGCCCTCATCCTCCGAGGACGAGTCGGGCAAGTCGCGCACCGAGTGCGTGTGGGCCTGCTTGCGGTAGACCTTGACGACGCTCGCGGGTCCCGTCGGGCGGCGGCTGACGTCGGTCGAGTCCTCGGAGCGCGCAATGCGTATCACTTTCCTCTGCCTGGTGGCGGTGCCCGGGGTCCTCGCGAAGTCCGGAGGCCGGACGGGGCTCCCGGGGGGACTGACGCTTTCCACGATCACGTTCATCGTGGGACGCGTATAAAAAAAAGCGGTAACCGCCGTGCACCGGGGAGAACGTGAGTTGATGATGATGACGATGGTGATGACCGTAAATGTTGTGACGTTTACCCACTGAGGGGCATGGACAGTTGGCCAAGAATCTGGCAACATAGTGTCAAAATGCGTTGTTATAGTAGACTTTCAGAGCTCAATAAATGAAACAAGAGTATTGATCCGTGGGAGCGTGACGTCCCAAAATCAACACACGCACCGTAAGGGAGGCCGTTTTGGTGAAATCCGGATTAATTTCGACCCCTTGAAAGTTCGTTAAAGTACCGCCAAAGCATGGTACAAGAGTATGGTATGGTATGGTATGGAGAACTTTATTGAGTCCTGAAGGTCAACCCTGGGTTGACGCGGGCCGCTCCCACGTTGGGACTGTCAGGCCGAGCCCTTCAGCCACATCGCGGGCCTTCTGGACTGCCCGTAATTGGTCAGAGAGTGATTCACTTCGTAGCATTTGCTGCCACCATTCTTGTTCCTTGTCACAGTCTGCGAAGACCGCGGGGCACTGCCAAAGCATATGGTCAAGAGTAATGATGCCATTGCATTTATTACAATTGGTACAAGAGTTCTTTCTTTCTTTTTCTTCTTTTTTTTTCTTTTCGCCCTTTTCTATATGCGGCCGTCGCCGCTAGAAATCGAACCGCGACCTCGTGTTCAGCTGCAGAACGCCATATCCACTTAGTAACCGCGGCGGCTAGAACCTACAAAAGACGATAAAGAGTGTGACAGAGCAAACGCGGGGAAAGTAACTTGCGTGTTTGAAGGAAAATTATCAATAAAGGAAAGTACACAAAAATATATACAAAGAAAGAAACGGAACGAAACAGCAGCAGCTTGCTGTTGCTTTGTGATTACCGGGGTCTAAATTGGTACAGTTTTGTGTCTCTCTTCCTCAAAGGAAGAGGTGCAAGCTTTAATGATATGCTGGAGATGTTAGTCTGGCTAATCGCCTGACATGCCACTGCAGGTGCTCGGTGATGATTATGATATACAAAGTGATAAACACATAACCAACACATACAGTCACACACTCACACACATATACACTGTAGAGATATTTACAAAGTTACGTTAAGGCTTGTGGCCCGCAATTAAGTAGATCATCAGCGCTTTTGTGGTACCTGATAGACAGGTGGTGTTTCGCCGTGGGCCGAGAATGTGCCGCAGTTCCAAGCTGGAGTCCCGTTGCAGGTGTATTTTTCTATGACAAATGGGGAAACGCCAAGTCTGGTGCCACTGATCTAAAATAATGACCCATATGCTTTTACTGCAGCACAGTGGATGGGCGGAGGGCCACTAGAAATCAGGTAGATCAAGCAATATTCTAGCACTGACGAAAAGTATGGATGCGCTGTTTGAAAAGCTAAATTGCGTTCGTGTTACTTGAACCTTGACACATCATGCGACGGAGAGTAAGACGAAATACAATCCTGGCATGTATCCTCCTTTATACATTGTTGCGGCTCGAGTTGGCGTTTGGGCCAAGAAATCCACCAAGCCCATTGATGAGTACGTCCAGTAGTAGGAATCAGGAAAATGGTTTAATTTACATTATGTACACTGGCCCCTGGTATACGGAAGCCCAGTCCATCAGGAGCATATTAAACGTCTGAGTTCGCCTCAGGACACGTCAGCACCACCCACTGAACCCAACGTGCCCGCTTATAAAGCAGTCGTCTTCCCTAGTTCACCCGACTAGGGAATCTCATGACCTTGGTGTGGCCAATCAGAGGGTTTGTATTGTTCACAGAACTCCGCCTCTAATGTTGCATCCTCGCCCTCGCATTTACTGCAACTGCGTGGCCATCTGGGAAACCGATATCGTCACCGTTTCCGCGGTAGTAATTCCTCGGAGTTGGCCTCTCGCATCAATCCGTGGCATATCCGTGACGGTCAGCTTGTCATAGTCGGTGTTGGGTGCTGTCGCCGTCTGGGCGACGCCGGTGAAAGGGGCTGCCTCGGGGCCAGCACCCAAAGGATGCGCACTGCCGCGATTTGGGGCGCTTGATTGCCCGTCTCCGTCGGTGTCGGGCGCTGGCGCCGTCCGGGCGACGCTGATAAAAGGAGCTGTCTCGTGGGAAACGTCCAAGGCACGCGCTTGTCCAGGTTGAGACGTAACAATGCATTGGACGTTTCCCACGAAGCAGCTCCTTTCATCAGCGTCGATATATATATATATATATATATATATATATATATATATATATATATATATATATATATATATAGTTGTTGGCTTCTTATGATATGATTAATAAAAATCGGGCCCCTCGGTTCCCTTTCTTCTCATTCAATACATAACGAAGGTCTTGAATCCGGCAACATTGATGCCTTCAGGTAGCATATGTGGGTTTATTGACCAGTTGGCATCACCCAAAAAGATCACTAGCTCGTGACGCCTGCGGCAGAAAGGATGTTCCACATCCGCCCCTAGGTTTGTGAGTGGTGGCGCTGGCTAACACTCCCAGGGTTAGTTCTAGTTGTAAAACATAAATACCCCAGAAAGTGGATGGGAAAATGGCTCCGCGGTAGCTCAATGGTGAGAGCATCGCACGCGTAATGCGAAGACGTGGGCTCGTTCCCCACCTGCGGACAGTTGTTTTTTTCATCCATTTTCATTTCCATTAATATATCATTTCTTTATTTCAATTAGTAAAGTACAAGTCATTTCCCCTATGTTGTCCTTGGTGTTAATGTTTGTTGGCTTCTTATGATATGATTATGATTAATAAAAATCGGGCCCCTCGGTTCGCTTTCTTCTCGTTCTATATATATATATATATATATATATATATATATATATATATATATATATATGTTGTTAGGGAGAGGCCTTCGTCCTGCAGTGGACATAAAATATAGGCTGATGATGATGATCATATTGTTACGTCTCAACGTGGACAAGCGCATGCCTTGGACGTTTCCCTCGAACGAGGCAGCTCCTTGCATCAGCTTCTTTCATCAGCCTTTCATCAGCCTTCTATCATCCAAGAGTCTGGTAGCGTGAGAAAGGATAATTGAAGGGGTCTAAAGATAAATTACGTCCGCGAATATATTAAAATAGAGAGAAGAAACCGTCGAATTGGAGGCGATCATGCTGGTATGAGTCGTAGCACAGGACAATATATATATATATATATATATATATATATATATATATATATATACTTTTTTCCTGTGCTTGGATGATACCCCACTGTTATTATGTCCTCCTGAGGTCATCATCATCAAACAGCCAAGACGTTGGATCATCTTAAAATATTAGGAAACTTACAGACATAGGTTCGGTACGGCTGACAGCTCAAGACAGGGGTAAGCAGCCACTTCTGAGAGAGGTATTCGCCTGAAATGGACGTAGGCGCCCAGCTAATGAACGTTCACAAACGAGGACCTTGATTCGAAACTCTTCCGAAGGTGATGATGATTTGTAATGATGACGACGAGAATATATGGCCGATATACAAATACGTATTCTTCCCTTTTATACCTACTACCGCCCGATTCATGGCCGATCCCCCGTAGTGGGTTATGCCATATAGTAGGCGCCAAACCAAACCAAACTATCAGTGAGTGAATAAACTTTATTTCGGAGACTAGGCTGTTGATGCCGAAGGTGGGCGGCCCCCTTATGCCATGTAGCCGTGGCCCTGGGCTGTTGGCCTAGACCTGTTCACCAGCGGTAGCTGGTCCTCGGAACTTGGACTTGTCTGCTGGGCCTCCCACTGGTCTTCTGTTGGTGCTTGGATGGGCGTTGTCCATGGGTTCTTTTTGCATTCCCAGACCAGGTGGTGAAGGGTGTTTGACGTATTGCAGAATTGGCAGTCTCTTGTATATGTTGAGAGGTACATCGCGTTTAGTAGAGTGCCGTAGAGGTAAAATAATTGCCCATCTGAAGTCGGCGTAGTAGACTGTTAAGCTTGCAGTGTGGTGGTGGATATTCCCGCCTGTTGTTCGTATAATGTTCTAGGATGTTGTAGTATTTGCCTTGTATCCTTTCGTCCTGGTCTGGCAGTAGACGATGTCTTGGTGGGGCGTACATGTTCTCGGGTGGCGGCGTGAGCCGCTTAATTGGATTCGTGTCCCCGGATCCAGACAGTGCACGTTTCGGGGATGGCTTGATTCTTGATGATGTTGAGTGTGGTCTTGCTAATTCTTCCTGCCCGGAAATGGCGACAAGCTGCCTGCGAGTCTGTGACGATGATAATCGGCACGTCCCATCGGCAGGTTCTACAGTTTCTACAGCACTAAATCCATAGATATTCGGAAATTTATTCTTGATTATAAATTGGAATAATTCATCCATTTCTTGGCCAGTTCCACATAGTGGGTAGAAGCCGCATACTTGATAGGAAACAACAGGTCCGCATGGCCATTGCTACGGCGACCTGTTCAGCTACCTCGATGTCCCTATAGCAACTATATACTGATGCAGCTGCTATATCTCTCTTCGTTCTGCTTCTTAGTTACGCATACAGGCAGGCAGCATACCTACCCAGCTGCCTTGTATCTTGCGGCGTCCGTGTACCTTGCTTGCTTGCTTGCTTGCCTTTAAAAGTGGCTCGCACCCACTATGGGGGATTGGCCAAGAATCGGGTGATTGAAGGAAAACAATTATCGGAGTCTAATCAGGATCACTTTTGAAAATTTTTGATTGATGAAAGGAAATTATTCATATAAAATTTAAGAATTTAGCAAGGAAATTGTCCTGATTCAATTATGTACCCCACAACACCTGCACCAACATCCCTATGACAGTGTCCGAGAGAAGAGGCACCAAAAGATAGAATATTGGGTATCGTTAAATTTAATCCAGCACTGTTAAATTTTTCTTCTAAAGCATGTTTTCTTAATGAGGAAAAACGGCGGCATGACAGGAAGAAGTTGTTGTTGTTGTTGCCTCAAGTACTCTATTGTTTCGTCTTCACCACAGTATGAGCACAAGGAGGAGGGCGCCAGACCAGACCGATGTAGATAGAAGTTTAATGTAGGAATGCGACATCTGAATTTGGTAAAGAGGACTTCGAGTTTTCTATTATGGCAGAATTTTCTGTTCCAAGGAAATAGGAGGTGTCGATAGTCAGTTAGATTTGTTAACCCAGTATTGCCCATTGTTGCATATCTGCAACACCCAGTTCCGCACCCTGCCGTTTGCGAGGATCCTAATGCAGCAATAAACGCTGTCCATACTATTGTAACTTAAGGGTTTTTCATTCCACCACGTTACTATCTTAGCCACTTGGGAGCCAAACGTCATCGTTTCTGCAGTTTCCAAAATAGCGGCACCCACGTCGTCGGCAAGCTCCGCAAACAAGATATTGTAAACTTTTTTTAAGAGTCGTTAAGTGGACCTGCGCTACTTTTTTCACTTTATGTATGTAGAGGACACTCTAGAAACTAGTCTAGAATGTAAAAGTTTGCTTTGCGCTTGCTCTGTTCTAGAAGATATTTTTTGCACGTGGTGTGTTGCATATGTGCAACACTGGGCAGAAAATGCCATAATTTCAGCTGTTGCAGATATGCAACATTGTTCTTCTACATGAAATGCGTCCTCTATATTGTGACGTGCATTCATGCAACTGCAGCTTAGGTCTCTGCCTTGATATTGGGTGGCTCAATTTACGTTTTTAACGATTTTTCAGGCATCTATTGTCATTTCAACCTCAATGTTCTGTGCTGGGGATGTTCTTCAGGATGGGACTTATAAACATGCACAGGGTTCGTGTTTACTGGCATAGCGGAAGCAGATGGGAATTAGTGGCCCAGGTTATGAATAACAAGCCACTTGCATTTATTTGATAATGAAGCGGCCACTGAAAAAAATTAAGGGCCAGTTCCCCCATGATCGTGTCCTCGTGTAGAAAAAACCATCATCAGCACTGGCTCGAGCGTCGTCGTCTTCCGCAGCTCGCTCGTTGGCGACCCTCGGTTGGCGCTCGTGCCGTGGGATGCGGTGCCGAGCACGCGCTCGTGCCATTGCTCCAGCGTTCGTCGTCGTCGTCTGCTTCCACAGCTGGCTGCGCTGCCGCTAATAATTGCAGCGTAGAATTTCACTTCACTTCTGTCGTCCTAATGGGGAGACAGCGTTTACGAGGGTATTAGCCATTGCGTCCATGGCTCACTTCCTTGCGCAGTAATATGACTGCCTTGCCCTAAGAAAAAAAAAAGTCAGCAATGGACGACATCTTGATCCCTTTCTGTAGACGTTCTTACATGCGTCAATACATGCCTATAATAAAACGAAAAGCAAATGGGGCCTGAAGCTTTGGGCGCGTTCCGGAGAATCAGGTCTGTGCTACGATTTTGATGTATACCAACACTGCAGCAAAGGTTTTTATGGCTACCAGGATGGCTACCAGCTTCGATTTGGAGCTGGTGTTGTGCTCCAGTGGTGTTCGAGCCTTCCGAAGCGAGACGACAATCTAGTTGTCGCTGACAAATTCTTTACTGGCCCTCACCTTGTAGAAGAATGGATAAAAATGGGGATCTCCTATATTGGCACAGTCCTCGAAAACAGACTCAAGTGCGGCAAGTTCATGGATGATAAATTGATGAAAAGCGAGGTCGGGGTACTTATGATACTTCTGTTGCCTCCTGTGATCAAAAGACAATGGTGGCTGTGAATTGGTATTACAACCGCTGTGTGACTCTCCTTTCCAACTGCATTGGTGCCAACCCGGTTACCTCCGTGAAAATATGGGATGGCAAGAAAAAAAGGCATGTCGTCTTAGATTATCCAGCGATCATTCCTGCCTATAAAAGATCGATGGGCGGCGTTGACTTTCTTGATAAAATCTGCTCATATCGTTGTTCCGTCAAAACGCAGGTAGATGTATTTATTTTACCATACGCTGAATATGGCTGCTGTTAATCTATGGCTCCATGTAGAAGAGTATCCTTCAGCAGCAGGGATCGTCGCCCACGCTCCTGAGACAATTCCTCTCTGAGCTTGCTACAAGCCTTATCTTGCACAACAAGTGACCACCAGGGCACCCTTCAATTGAAAATGTCACACCACTCAAGAAAGTGTGCCTAAATGTCCTTTGCGACGTCAGAACCGGCAGCAAGGAACACTGGCCCACATGGAATACACGGCGGAACCACTGCAAGGCGTGCCCAGAGGCGTAGACGCATGTCTCTTGTTGGAAGTGTCAGATGATGCTTTGTTTGAACAGGGATTGCAACTGTTTTGTAACTTACCACCAGTAGGCTGCGAACAGGCCTACTTATGCTTTGTGTTGTTTTGGATGTTATATGCGCCAAAAGTTTGTTCACTTAGCTTGGCCTCAGTCTTATACATTACTGCCCAGTGTTGCATATATGCAACATTCCATAATTAATTCACAGATTATATCTTTGAATTTTTTATTGAATATTTGTCCTT